>NC_045734.1:5289583-5289728 GCF_008692095.1 Etheostoma spectabile | reverse complement strand
AAGCTAACTGGCTATAGTTAGCCTGTACGTATGCTAGTGGATATAGTTAATGTTGTGTAGCTAGCCAGCAACTTTGGCAGTAGAGTTTCAGTATGCTAACCACGACAGCGTTGTCGCCCACAATCAACCTGCAGTGATGTTTGAA
>NC_045734.1:5289089-5289573 GCF_008692095.1 Etheostoma spectabile | reverse complement strand
GCATATCGTTTCTTTTCCCGGAGATCCTGGACATTATTTTCATTTATGACGTTAAAGGCAATGGAAGAGTGGCCCGAGTGTGAACGGCCTGGCCCTGTCACTAGATAGAAAGAAAGCGTTGACATTCACTCTGTGCTATTCACTGACAGTAAAAAGTAAAGTAATTTTATGCACTGCTGCGTTGCTAAATGAAGGAGATAAATGAAGGAGACTTCCCCAAATCTTGACAATTCCTCATTTGCCCTCCCACATCTGGCAGGTTTTTAATTATACAGCTGCTGGCCTTTCCATCTCTTCCACATCCCAGTCAGTCGCTGTAGTTCTAGTGCCAGGCTGGGCCTTTGCTCCCCAATATGACGTCATCGCCAAATTGACTTAATAAACCCACGAATACCAAAAATGACCAAAAACTGACATTCAACACTATTTGGAGACATTTTTTAAAAATGACACCCTTATCTTGAGTGTTTTTTGTACCCAATAA
>NC_045734.1:5287409-5289079 GCF_008692095.1 Etheostoma spectabile | reverse complement strand
TGGTTAACCTGCAACATGGGCTTTAAGTTGTGCTATGCTATCAACAAATCTCTACTTTGGTCTAGAGCATGAGGAAAATATGCGGCACGCGATAATGATATTGTTGCCCAAAACTTTTTAGGCACCGACAAAATTGTCTACTTAATATCAAGGTATCAAAAATGCCTCATTTAATACCTTATCTCACTTAGCCAGACCCTCCTCCAGAGCGTGTTGAAGGAGGGTCTGGCTACTCCACACAGCATTAAGGGATGGGATGGAAATGTGCTCTGGTTATACAGGGATATACAGAAAATGAACGGCACGGTTACTAGAGACAGCCACAGTCATGGCAACTGTAGGGAAACAGGAGAAGTTTGCCACAAGCTAGATTGAGGAGCAGTCAACAATAGTCCTCATAAATCCACCGAATTCAAAATTCCAACACAAAGAAAGCGGAATGTAATGGGAAAATGCATGCATTCGGCAGAATTTCCTGCCGCACCAGTGGAATATATAAGGATATAGACTACTTAATTCCCATTTTCAATACGTAAGGAGTAAATCTCATCAACGTCAGTGAGCCAGTAAGCACGCTGCATGCTTCTACCAATATCTGATCATGTTTATGATTGGCTGTCTAACGTTACATGTTGTAGAGACACGTACAAAAAACTTTACGTTACCACAGGACGGGGCTCACTCATGCTGTAAGTTGTAGAGGGAAGCGTTCTCTAATGGATCAGAACGGTACTGGGACTAAGTACTAGGTCGTATTAATGTGACAAGCAAGCAAAACTTTGTATCTGTTGCACGTTGTAACTGTCTGGTTCATCGGCTCGAGCTGTACTTAGCCTGAAGTGAACTTGGCCGAGAGCCACTAGGACAGCAAACTCACTCAAACACTCACACACACTCAGCTGGCCTCATAAAGCCTATCCCTCTTTATGTATTGATAAAATGTCTTTCTTCCACGAAACAATGCTTTTTGACTGTCAGCAGTTTGTTGTTTTTTAATGGATGGCGGTTCAGGGATTCCCTGATTGTGTTGTTTGCAGATCAGGAGATTAACACCTGGACCTGTTTTCCTCATGTCATGTGTAATCTCTGTTATCCCTCATCCAGGAACAGGAGTTCCTGCAGAAGCAGCAGCAAGATCTAGACAGTGATCTGAAAAAGATTATCCAGCAGCACAAACACGAGCTCGCGACCATTGAGAGGGACTGCCTGAACCACAAGCAGCAGCTGCTCCGAGGTAGGAATAAGAACTAGATATGTTTTCTGTCCAGTGTCAATCGGCCAATCAATATTTCTAGAGACATAGAATACATAGAAACGGACATAAGAAAAGGTTTCCAAGCAACATATACCATGATGTTAAATCAGCAGAAACATGAAAAAGCTAAGTAAGGGTTAGTTTGCCAGACCTTCCTCCACAGCGCTGCGGATGAGGGTCTGGCGAGTCCACACAGCATTCTGGGATGGGAGAAAAACGTGCTCTGGTGTATTGGCATTTTTTTAAACCAATCACAACCGTGATGGGCGGTGTTAAGCGCCGGTCAGAGCCACAGTGCCGCTGCAAAATAGTTTTGGGAAGGAACTTGTTTTGGTGGAACATGTACGTTCAAAAGTTGTTTAAGTTGTGCAACAGATTGGACAGATAGTCTAGCTAGCTGTCTGGATTTACCCTG
>NC_045734.1:5286723-5287399 GCF_008692095.1 Etheostoma spectabile | reverse complement strand
AGGAGCAGGTAACCATAGTCCTCAGAAATCCACCGGAGGTTAGAACAACATCACAAAGAAAGAGGAAGGTGAGGGACATCTGGCGGACTTTCCGTCAGCAACTTTAAACCAATCAACTCCCCCCAAACATCAATGTTGTCGATATAGACTGAGTAAGGGTTGATGCCCAACGACTGGAGGTATGCAGTATCGGGAATTAATGGGCGACGGTGAGGCCAGAACCATCTGGCGTGCCGTCCATTAATTACCTGATAATCGACACCTCAAAGGGCATTAACCCACCTATACCATGGTCACTTGCCAAATAACATTTTAAGACAATTTATTCATATTTCATACATCCAAATCTAAAGTTTCTTTCAAACGGGAGATATTTCTTGTCCGCTCAGACACCTACGATCCAGAAAGCTAACGTTATACTATCAAGATTCCAAGCCAATATCATTGTGTACAGTTGACAATCAGTAAATACAATTTGACTGTAATGTAATGTTTTACAACAAGACAAGCTAGCTATCAGCCTTGTCATTGTGCTCAAATCAATATCAAGACTTTCACGAAGAAATGAGGAGTGGACTGTCGGCCGTAGCCTTAATTAACGACGGAACAGGAACGGGATGATAAATAAATATGCAATAACGCTGTTGAGGATAATGTGACGATAGAGTGTGTGTGT
>NC_045734.1:5253533-5286713 GCF_008692095.1 Etheostoma spectabile | reverse complement strand
GTGTGTGTTGTGTGTGTGTGTGTTGTGTGTGTGTGTGTGTTGTGTGTGTGTGTTGTGTTGTGTGTGTGTTGTGTGTGTTGTGTGTGTCTCAGAAGAGAGAATGAGCTACAAACTCTACAAGGGAGGTTAACACAAACATTATTTTCTTTTTGAAGGGTAGCAGAAGGCCTAATTTTGTAGCATTGAACATAACAATCTAATATATATATTTATTTATAGCAACCAATACTCTCTGCACCACCAACAGTGACCCTGCAGCCCCTTCTGACTGGACTGCAGAGCCTGTTAGCAGTTAGCGCTGCCTGGGACTTAATCCCCTGCTTAGCGTGCCAGGAGCTGCGCAAACAACACTACTCAGAAAAGCTCGCTGAACCAAGTCACGGGGGGGGGTGTGACTGTGTAACTGTGCATTATGAGCTTGGGAAGGGCTTTCACTGGGGATAGAAGTTTTGAGATTGTTCATAAGCTTAAAAGCTGCAACCTCATTAGTAAAGTTGATGTTGGTTGACTCAAGCAGTCAGCCGCTGGCTGTCTAAGGCCGCGTTTAAGACTGCCTGCGTTGGCCGCCCGACGGTCTGAGAGATACGCAGGTCTTTTCATTCATTGTTCATAGTGTGTTTGGGCTGCGCAGTGTTTCTCCACTGCAGACCATTGAGGGATAAAGAATCAAGGCAAATTGTTGGGAAGATATTTTCTTCCAATAAGACTGCGAAAGGGTCTTCTGTGTCAACATTTAGCTTTGTCTTTTGTGCACTTGTGTGTCTGCAAACAGCACGGGAGGCTGCCATGTGGGAGCTGGAAGAGCGCCATCTGCAGGAGAAACACCAGCTGTTCAAACAGCAGCTCAAAGACCAGTACTTCATGCAGAGACATCAGCTGCTCAAGAGACACGAGAAGGTACAGACTCGACAAAGCCTGGTTGTAGCTCTTTTATGTCCTCAAATCTTCTTTGAACTGCACCAATCTGTCCACGTTCAAATTGCAAGTCAGAACTCTCCTTTTTAGAGCTGCTTTTAATGTGCGGCTTTTCGTAGTATGTGCATTTCCTTTAAAAAAAGAAGAAGCAAAAAGCGCTATTTAAATAAACTGCATTATTAATATTTCTCCAACCTCAGAAATACCCTCAGCAGTTTTGTTTTTGTCAACGTTTCAGCATTAAAAACTAAAGTTTGAAAGCGTTGCTGTGGAAGCGCCCTCCATGTTCTGTGTGTGCTGCTGTGTGCCCCGTACAGGAGATGGAGCAGATGCAGCGCTACAACCAGCGTCTGATCGAGGAGCTGAAGAACAAGCAGACCCAGGAAAGAACCAGACTGCCCAAGATTCAGCGCAGCGAGGCCAAGACCCGCATGGCCATGTTCAAGAAGAGCCTTCGCATCACCGCCGCTGTCATCACCCCCGAGCAGGAGAGGGAGAAAGTCAAGCAGGTGCCCAGCAAGATGGAATGAAATGAACCGTTTTCCTTTTTCTCTTACATTTGGTGGAAAGCCAAACAAAACAGTGACATAACACAAGTTCCTTACTATAATAATAATAATAATAATAATAATAATAATAATAATAATAAGCCTATTTATACCTTAATAATGAAGCCTAATCATGTCTCTCTTTTCTAGTTTGCAACCCAGGAAGAGAAGAGGCAAAAGAACGAGAGACTCCATCAGCATCAGAAACATGAAAACCAGATGAGAGACCTGCAGCTGCAGTGTGACGCCAACATCCGAGAGCTGCAGCAGATGCAGGTAGACATATAAAAAAGCACGCCACTTTTATAAAAGAAATGTATCATTTAAATTTGTTTCATGAACAAGAATCATCCTCTATTTACATGCAGTCTTGTTTAACTCCCACTTCACCATCCCAGCCAAGAAGTTACTTGTAAAAACCAGAGATGTATAAACAAAACAAAAAGGAATAAAACCAAAAAAAGATGGACAAAGTGAAGCCAAAATATTCCGGATACAG
Source organism: Etheostoma spectabile (assembly GCF_008692095.1). Lineage (NCBI taxonomy): Eukaryota > Metazoa > Chordata > Actinopteri > Perciformes > Percidae > Etheostoma > Etheostoma spectabile. Next base: position 5,284,751 of record NC_045734.1, on the reverse strand, counting down.
GCGCTGCCTTTTTTTTTTTCTTTCTTTTTTTGCTATCAAATTGTTCATACATTTTTTCATTTAAGCAAACCAATAGCAAAAGTGCAAAACATTGGTCATCTAAACTTTTGATTGCAGTTTAGTGTACTTTTCTGTTTATTGTCATCTAGACAATATACAGAAAAGTACACTACACATACCGTGTACCTTTGGGCGCTGCCATTTTGTAATATGGGAGCCAGAAAATAAGAGGAGATGATCAGACTGTGGAGCGCAGTTTCAAAGTCCCGCCCCTACACCCGCCCAACCAATCGCGAGTCAATCACAGTTGTCAATCCTAAAGTTTCACCTTGTCTTTATAGTATTACATTTTTAATAAAAATAAAAACCAAACTGATAAAAAATGAACACGTGAGCAACCATCAGTGTGATAAGAGCTACATACAGTGGCTTGCATAAGTTTACACACCCAGGCTAAAGTTGATTAAAAAGAGGAATAAGAAAACATCTTTTAGAAATTGATCTTAATGTCGTAATTAAAAAGACTTAGGAAAATCCAACCTTTTAAGGACACTAATTTGGAAGGATATGTGATGATGTGGGGGGGGGGCTATTTTAATTCCAAAGGCCAAGGGAACTTTATCAGGATGCATAGTATCCTGATCCATGAAATAACTGGCCTGTAAAAATAAAAATGTGCCTGCCTCTATGGGAATTTAACATAGGGGTGTATACTTATGCCCCCTGTATTTTAAGTAAAAAAAAATATTTATTTACAATATATTATTAATTCACAAAGAAAATTGGTGATTTTCCTACATTTCTTTAATTAAGGCATTGAGATCAATTTCTAAAAGTTTTTTTTTTTATTCCTCTTTTTAATCAACTTTAGCATTGGTGTGTAAACTTATGCAAGCCACTGTAAAATGGTCCTCTTTGTGGAAAAATGTATTTACCGTGTACTTGGGTGTTTTAGTTTGGCCCACGACCTGCTAACAGGGAGGGGTGGGATTTATGACCTATACTGCAGCCAGCCACCAGGGGGCGATCAGGAAGCTTAGGCCTCACTTATTCATCAACCCCTGGTAAAACCCCTCTGTTTTCATACCATACTTTTCTGTACGTGTTTCAGAACGAAAAGTGCCACCTGCTCATCGAACACGAGACCCAGAAGCTGAAGGAATTGGACGAGGAGCACAGCCAGGAGCTGAAGGAGTGGAGGGAGAAACTTCGGCCCAGGAAGAAGGTAGAGGAACTCAAACACCTGGCTGATAGTCAGCCTGCAGCGCACTCAAACGAAACATTACTCCCACACCTGTCAATATCCCTGTATTAGTCATTAGTAATGTGAATAATGACAGACACATTTCAGCTGGTCTTATTATTATTCTATGTTATGATAAAAACTGAATACATTGCCATGGTGGTAATGAAATAAGGCATTAGCTTGTGGAACATTTTGTAGTTTGATTCATTTGGCCAAATCTGTCTTGTTACATAGAACTATCTTTCTTATACTGAAATAAAATCTAACTTCCCACAGCACTAGATGCATGTACAGGGTGGTTTCACATGCAACTAAGTCCGTTGTTGCTGTCTTCAGTTGCCAATGCACACACACAACACATTGAAATCATTTTCATTTCATAAGAATCTATTTATCTGCACCTCACTGTGTCCTTAACCAGGGAAGGAGAGGCCACTGGCTGGAGCAACAAAACAAAAAACTAAACTAATATCCTGGAACTGCTTAGATTAGATAGATGTCATCTGACAAGCATGTCTGACTGAGTACACTGGCCCAGTACCTCAACTGTGTTTCAGGATCTCAAAGCAAAAACATTCAACCTGACACTGCATTCACTCGCATCCATGGTTCTTGGAACTATTATGAGCGGAGTGTAATGGGTCATGTCTGACAAAGAGGACTCAGGGGGACACATTTAGGACCATGGTGGTGTTCATACTGTCGCTCCATCGCTTTGGTCCAGAATAAAATATCTGCACTGACTGGATGAATCACTGTGACATTTAGAACAGGTTGATGGACTCCAGAGGACTGTTTGTTTTTACTTTGGTTTATGGACAAATTTAGTTTAGTTTACCAGGAAGTCCCTTGAGATTAAAATCTCTTTTTTAAGGGAGACCTGTAATACTTTGGTTTTAATACCTGCACAGCTAAAGTTATTCCCATCAGCCTCAGCCATACTTTGTGTTGAGTGCTATTTAGTGAATGTTAGCGTGCTAAGATGTTAGACTGTAAACCTCAACATGTTAACATTGTCATTGTAAGCATGCATGTAGCAGCGTGGGGCCAAGTTCAGCCTCACGGAGGCGCTCTTTTGATTTGGGGGCCGATGTTTGATGTTGCAATGTTGATGAGGGCACAAAACCAATATGTGGTTCTCACCTAAAGTGAACTGAACTCTAGTGCACTTGGAAGCAAATCGAGAGGAACACCCCCCCCCCCCCCCATATCACCAAAAACAGGTATGAAACCTCCCCTGTACCACGTCTGGACCAAACAGCCGAAATGTGGTCCAACCAAAGAGGAAGTCTCAGTCCGGATCAAACTGGACCATGGTCCGGTTCATTTCTAGTGTAAAACAGAGACCTAACTCACAGGGTGAAAACGGGATCTGCAGCAATGTGCAGAAATATGGTTTTTGGTTAAAATAATATGGTGTTTTTTTTTAAATGAAACCATGTAAACCATTTCTGGTCCAACCCTAATAACAATTATGAACCTGAAAATGAGCAGAATATGGTAAGGGTGTGAGAGATCTCGTTTACGGATCTCGCGAGATTAAAACGTGACGAGATTTCTCGTCGAGGTGAAGTTGTCTCGTGAGGCGCTGTGATGTCAGCGTGATGGAGCGGTGAAATTACTATTGAAGATCCCCCCGCACTTTTAAATCATTTGTGTGGCACATTTTGGTTTTCCGCGGAAATGATAAACGGCGAAAGAGGACAGACAAGACGACAATATGTAAACATTGTAAGAAAAAATGCCATATACCGCGGCTAACACGAGCACTATGCAAAAACACTTCCAGCACCACCACAGCTCTCCACTAACTACTGCCCGCGACGAAAACATTAAAAAAAATTAAAAAAAAAATGTTTCTGTTTGCACTTGTGTTTTGAGAGAGCAGTACTTTGGTTATTGATACACTTACTGTTTGCATTTAAAGTGTTATTTTTCTGTTATTTACACTTTTATTTATTTTATATTTTTTATGTTTGGTTGTGGAAAGGAGTTAGATTTCTCGTGTGAAATTGTACAGGGCAGAAGCCAGTGGTAGAGTTTATACAAAACATTTTGCAGTGTTTGCACGTCCTTACTGCTAATTCATTAAAATAGTAAAAAAAAAAACATTAATCATAACATTCATCATTATAGTTGATTTCAAAATGCACTAAATTGTTTGCTTTTGTGATTTTTCAGTGAGTTAATAAAACTATTTTCCATTCATATATTTCATCGAGGATTTCTTTAATTTTTTTTTTAAATCTCGTCTCGTCTCGTTTAGTGAACCCAATCTCGTGATGTGTCTCGTCTCGTGGAGTAAGCGTCTCGTCACACCCCTAGAATATGGGCATTTTAAGTAAAGTTCCTTCTCAACAATGCAACAAAACAGAAAAGAGGACTCACATTAACACACTGTTGTTTAAATTCTCTCTATATATATAAACAAAAAAAAAGAAGCTTTTGCGAAGTGATGCTATGAGCCCAACATGTGTTTGTGTGCCCTGCAGGCCCTGGAGGAGGAGTTTGCCAGGAAACTGCAGGAACAGGAAGTGTTCTTCAAGATGAGCGGAGAGTCGGAGTGCCTCAACCCCTCCAGCCAGAGCCGCATCTCCAAGTTCTACCCCATCCCCAGCGTGCACTCCACTGGTTTCTAGTTGAAACCTACGTACATATGCACAGACATTACACGCACACACTTCATATACGCAGTGCACACGGACATTAGCGCACGCGCACACACACACACACACACACACACACACACACACACCGACAGTGACGATCGAGCCTGTGCTGCCTTGTTCTCATCCTCTGAAAACTGTTGGGGGGGTGTACGAAGCGTTTCTGTTTCTGGACTCTGTTCCTCAGTCTGCAGCTCTGCACCCGTATTTTGCTCATTTCATCATTTTTCAACGCTGTTGTTTCGAAGGAGAACTATGAAGGAGATTTTCAGATTCGGCCCTCAGCTCATGAACATTAAAGTGAAGTACCTCTCTGCCCAACCTTCTTTTTGTGATTGAATTGTTTTTATAAATAATCCAGTGCCTGTAGAATTTGATCTGTTTGGCTTTTAAATCCAAACAAGTTTTGTTAAGTATTTGCTGCTCACTTTTTCCTCTCATTTAGACATTTGCACTAAAGGAGGAAATAGCATTTTTTTTACCACTTAAAGATACTGTTGATGGTTTAATTTGGTTAGATATTAAATAGCAGCCTTATTGTTTATAACTGATCCGTACAATAGAATGTATTTCTGATGGAGACAGAGCACATTTCTAATATCACTGGTGTTGAAGGAATGGTGATACAGTATAGTTTGTGTTAAATGAAATATCTCTGTGTTAGAAGTGTAGCTTGTGATGGATAAGAAGTTAAATAATGCATGATTTCAGGAACCCTTTCCAGAAGAAATGATTCCTTCTATCAGGGTTTTCTTCCGGTCTCAAGCCCACGGCTTGAGTTGAGTTGCATACATTAGAGATGGTGTTTATCTACAGAGACGGTCACTGCTGATTGGACATAAAGACTTTCCAACAAGCACTGATGTAGCCGTTTGTGGACTGGGTTTTATTTTTTAGGTAACACCACTTTATTATTGTCGAGCAAGAAATGATTTATCTATAGGAGAGGTATTCAGGGATGAATAATAAAAAAAAAAATGTTGATGTTGATTCTGGAAATGATTTAACATTTGTAACGGTTTCCAGAGTAAAATAGAGTGTCGGGGAAACTAAAGAAGAAAATGCAGCCTCCAAACGGCTCCCAGTCCATTTAGACACCAATGACTGAATGATGATGATGCGTCCTTTGTATTTGCTTTGTTTTTCTTCACATGCCTCCTCGTTTGCTACCAGGTGTATCATGGGTAGGCCTGCATGGCGTTTCTTCTTTTAAATGAAATACTGTTTTGTTGTCGTGCTAGCTAATAGCCTTAAGACTTTAGACCAGCTGGATCTATATACGGTCTACCCGATATCATCTTTACATATTTTGGTCAGACTCCAGTTTACCAACCTAAAGTTTTGTTTGACTCTGTATTTCCCAATGATTGCATCTGTAGTCAAAGAAAGAAACAGAACATGAGCTCATTTAGTTTTATGTTGACGTCAAAGCAATCTGGTTTTTGATGCAGTTGTAAAAAAAATAAAAATAAAAAACAAGATGGACCTGACTGGTTTAGGCCATCTTGACTCGTGATTGGTTCCTTTTATCATCTCATTTTCTTTGATTGGCTATTGAGAGTTCCGGTTAGTCAAAGGTATTTAATAACTGAACTTTTATTTACAAAAAATTGCAATGGAGTGCTGTGCACCTTTTTTACAAAACGTTCTCAGCTAGCTATTTATATAAAAAGCCCTGCAGCGGCCGTACTAGAGCTCAGCTACTCAGTGGAGTTGAGGACTACAAAGTCCAATCTGTTAATTCTTCTTCTGTTGGTCAGTTATTCTACAACAATAAATAACAAATTGATTCTATTCTGAATGTTGACTGGTAACAATTATATCCATATCAAAATCATTATGCATTTTTCAAATTAAATGTATAGTTGTTAGAATACCTGTGTAATGAAGATTTTCCTTTTGCTGTAAATAAACTTGTCTTCTTCTGGCCTACAGTTGACTTGTCTTTTTTTTCTCCAAATATTACACTTAAAGCTTCCATAAACAATTGTATAATAAAAAAACAACTTATCTATAAAAGTTATAAAGCATGCTCTAAATCAAAAATGCCCACAAGAATAAAACAGATTAAGGGTTTCCCCAGTGTGATGCAAGCCTGGGAATTATTTTTAATGTATTTTTTAAGACTTTTTTTTTTTTTTTTAAACTACAGTTACAGTGGGGCGGCTCGGCAGGAAACTTTGACGTAGTCATATTTTCAAATATGTTAGATTTCAGCACTGACTTAATGTAGGGCCCTGTGGAATCTGTCTTATAGCTGTTTTAAATTCTCAATGTTGCCATTCCATCCTGGATTCTGTTATCACAGAAACTAGCCGGCCCCTCTTCAAAAATAAAAGAGATTTGCTCCCGGGCTTTTACTGGGGCTTTAACTTTTACTGGGGGAAACCCTGTAAGAGAACTTTTCATTCAATCCCACAAAGTAAAATATATCACCCCTAAATACAGTGTATCAAACAATCACATTCAAAAATATACATAATCACTGATTTCACACAGACAATTTAGCACGGTAGATATTCTGAAATATAAAAATACAATCACAGATCAATCATAAAAACAGATACGGATGTGTTTCAGTAAATTCACCACATTTACACAAACCTGCCTAAAACTGGATTTCACTCAAAGTCCCATATATTCAGTGGCTTGACTCTTATACACCACTGCCCCTCCTCCTCCTTTTAGTCAGCAGAGTGGCGTCTCCTGAAAAACAACACACAGTTTTGATTAAAGTGTTGCTCAATCTATCTGTGTTGGTCATTGGGTTTCTACGGAAGCTGATAAGGGTCACATGCAGGATCCAAAATCGGCACCATCTGCCAGCCAAATGTTGGTAAAATACGCACGTGACTGGACTGAAACAATGGTGATCTATTGAGGGGCTGGTAAAATGTGAACATGCACTAGTCATTTGGCTCGTGGACAATAAAAGTTCATTTTGGACCCTGGCCACGTGAAAAATACATTTGAGTTCTGACTTTAAATGAGATTTAAGTGAGACTTCTCATTTCAATACAGCAATTCTGTCTTTAAACTCAGGTTGCTTTCACACCCACAGTATGGGTCGGTGTGCTCGGTGCAATTCAGGGGTGAAGTGTCAACATTGTTGCGTTTTTAGTTTGGTTTGCGTTCACACTGCCCTTTGTCAAACAAACACCACGCGATCAAGACCCTTGTTTATTGGACAGGGTATCTGAAACTCTGCGACACTTCTGCTCCCAGAAATAATAGAACAACATCAAATTTATAACGCCTCGGGGTTTTCTGGTTCTCCTTTAGTGGTTCTGATATTTTGGAAGGCAGCAAACAATGAGCAGCCAGACAGCGAGGGAAGGAGAGAGCTGATGATGTCACACTCAGAACAGCTTATGGATCTGAAAGTTACCCTCCCTTAAATCATATATACAGTGGTGTGAAAAAGTGTTTGCCCCCTTCCTCATTTCCTGTTCCTTTGCATGTTTGTCACACTTAAGTTTTTCGGAACATCACCAATTTAAACAATAGTCAAGGACAACACGTAACACAAAATGCAATTTGTAAATGAAGGTGTTTATTATTAATAAAAAAAATCCAAACCATCATGGCCCTGTGTGATAAAGTGATTGCCCCCCTGGTTAAACTACACTATAACTGTGGTTGTCCACACCTGAGTTCAATTTCTCTAGCCACACCCAGGCCTGATTAATGCACAACCTGTTCACATCAGGCATCACTTAAATAGGAGCTGCTGACACAGTAAGTCCACCAGAAGATCCTTAAAAGCTACACATCATGCCGAGACCCAAAGAACAGGAACAATTGAGAAAGAAAGTAATTGAGATCTATCAGTCGGAAAGGGTTATAAAGCCATTTCCAAAGCTTTGGGAATCCAGCGAACCACGTGAGAGCCATTATCCACAAATGGCGAGACATGGAACAGTGTTGAACCTTCCCGGAGTGGCCGCCGCCCAAAATTACCCCAAGAGCGCAGCACGACTCATCCAAGAGGTCACAAAAGACCCCACAACAACGTCCAAAGAACTGCAGGCCTCCCTTGCCTCAGTTAAGGTCGTTTCATGCCTCCACCACAGGAAAAGACTGGGCAAAAATGGCCTGCATGGCAGAGTTCCAAGGAGAAAACCACTGCTGAGCAAAAAGAAACATCAAAGCTCGTCTCAATTTCTCTTTCTCCACATTCTGATGATCCCCAAACTTTTGGGACAACATTCTGTGGACCGTGAACAAAGTGGAACTCTTTGGAATGTTGTGTCCAAGTATATCTGGCCTAGAAGGAACCCTGCATTTCATAAAAGAACATTATACCAACAGTAAATATGGTGGTGGTATGTGTGATGGTCTGGGGCTGTTTTGCTGCTTCAGGACCTGGAAGACTTGCCGTGATAAAAGGAACTATGAATTCTGCTGTCTACCAAGAGTCCGAAGGAGAATGTCCGCACCATCTGTTCGTTTACTCAAGCTGAAACGAACTTGGGTTCTGCAGCAGGACAATGATCCTAAACACACCAGCAAGTCCACCACCGAATGGCTAAGAAAAACAAATAAGACTTTGGAGTGGCCTAGCCAAAGTCCTGACCTGAATCCTATTGAGATGTTGTGTTATGACCTTAAAAAGGCCGTTCATGCTCGAAAACCCTCTAATGTAACTGAATTAGGACAATTCTGCAAAGATGAGTGGCCAAAATTCCTCCAGAACGCTGTAACACCTCATTGCACGTTATCGCAAACACTTGGTTGCAGTTGTTGCTGCTAAGGGTGGCCCAACCAGTTATTAGGGTTAGGGGGCAATCACTTTTTCACACAGAGCCATGATGGTTTGGATTTTTTTTCCACCTTTAATAATAAACACCTTCATTTACGAATTGCATTTTGTGTTTACTTGCGTTGTCCTTGACTATTGTTTAAATTGGTTTGATGTTCCGAAACACTTAAGTGTGACAAACATGCAAAGGAACAGGAAATGAGGAAGGGGGCAAACACTTTTTCACACCACTGTAAGTCCGTAAATTGTGTGCAAGGTTGAAACTGTGGGCTAGTAAATGCTCTTGTTGTTGGTTGGCACTAGTTCAGTTGGAAGCGAACCGAGACCCCCGTTTTCAAGCGGACCAGAGTTTAAATGAGCTTTCACGCCAGCCCAAATAACCTATAATCTACTATCTGACCAAACGCTCCGGGGTTCCTTTTCAAACGGACCAAACGAGGTAGGTGGGAAAGCAACCTCAGAACTCAAACACACTTTTCACGTGGACCCTAGTCCTCTTCCGTAGCTTCCTGCTTGTTCTGGACAAGGTTTTTATGTATGTCTTTTTGTAGATATGTTACTAATTTACTGTATACACTTATTGATTTGCTTTTTTCTTACTCTTATTTTACCTTGACTGTGAGCAACTGCAACTAAATAATTTCCTTGAGGGATTAATAAAGAATTCGGATTCTTCAAATAGACTAATCCAGGCTGGATTAAAGTGTTCCAGTTGTATTTGTCATACAGTATGTAGATTAACCCAGGGCCAACGGCACAATGACATGTATATGGCGAGAAAATGAGTCAGCACAGAAATCAACATAATTAAATTGGCAATAGTTCCAAAACAGTCAGCTAGTTTTGGACAGAATTGATCTCCATTGCTCATATCATCCCAACCTACGTTTGAATTCATGTACATCACTGTACACATTTATTTATTTATATTTATTGTTTAACCTAGTTATGTATTTCACTTTTTTAATGTTAAAATTGAATTGTGATCATTACACCAACAGATCTGGATTATATCACCAAAAACATGTATAAAACTTTTCTATTAGTGGTCCAGCTGTGACAAATGTGCCTACACTTTTTAAAAATGTAAATGTGTTACATTTGGAGCCAGATTAAAACAATTGAAAAATCCACGCCTGTGTCTACGGAAGAGGATTAGGGCCACTGGTGAATTTTTTTTGTGAGTTCTGACTTTTTTCTCAGAATTCTGAGAAAAAAGTCAGAATTCTGAGATTAATCAGAATTCTGAGATTAAAGTCAGAATTGAGAAAAAGCCAGAATTCTGACTTTAATCTCAGGATTCTGACTTTTTTCTCAGAATTCTGAGATTAAAGTCAGAATTCTGGCTTTTTTCTCAGAATTCTGACTTTAATCTCAGAATTCTGACTTTTTTCTCAGAATTCTGAGAAAAAAATCAGAATCCTGAGAAAAAAGTCAGAATTCTGAGAAAAAAGTCAGAACTCACAAAAAAAATTCACCAGTGGCCCTAATCCTCTTCCGTATGTGTCAAATCATCAACCATCAAACCACTGATGACAACATGACCTCAATCACCTTTGTGTCCTTGGGGTCCTTCTAGCCCAGGAAGCCCTTGTTCACCTGGGTCACACAGACAGAGTAGGTTACTGTCACATCTGGACTGCTCATTAATAACCTATAGCTAAAGTCATTTAGTAATAAACATAAACCCTTACTATGTACCGATATTGGAGGAAAAAAGGATTCTTTACATGAACCTCTTATTTTTCAGCATTTTTAAACTCTCTGATATAACTCAAATAATCCATCAATCCAAAGCATTGCAACCACAATAAAAAAAGAGTTATTAACAACAATCTGTCAATCTGTCAGGTTGCGCGTCAGCCATTCGTTCTCATTTTCCAGTGAATGTCAGATTGCAGGCGTCAGAACTTTGGCATCAACACCAGTCAACAGACGTTCCTGCAGTGTCAGGGTTTTACATCCACTCTTGTTCGCTGTGGTTATATAATAATTTCTCCCCAATTTCACATCACATTCCTGTTGGAACACGTTTGATTGCGTGCTTGGAAGCCGTCTTGGTGATTTTGCTGCTGTACTCAGTAACATTTCACTGCTACATGTGGCTACATGCTACTCCGTGATCTTGGTTGTTGATGTTATTCATTTCTCCCCCAGTTTGGGTCCTACTGCTTCTAAAACAAGTCCAGTTGTGTAGTTTTTTTGTTTAGAAAGTGCTTATATACTCCGTTACAGGCAGTCTTTGGCTGCAATGACGGATGGGAAGCCTAATGGTTCGTGTCAGCGCCATTTTGAATCTTCCCATTCATTTCTATGGGAATGAATAGCAGGGACAGTGGAGAAGCGGAGCTTTCTGCTCCTCATTTGTGTAAAGTTGCCTTGATTCTTCTTCTTCTTTATGCAAATGAGGAGCAGGCAGCTCGGCTCAACGCCTCTCAAAATATGACAAAAATCTTTTAAACTGACCGTTGTCAGCCTTATTTCTCGCATAAGAAACATGCGAGAAATAAGAAATAAGAAATTGGTCAACTATTTTCATAAAATAAGAGATCGTATTCCAACCGAGCCGCCATCACGGTCTGTTTTGAAATCTGGGAGTAGACAGCCCAACGTGAAGAGTTCATCCAATCAGGTGTAGGCATTGCGGTTGTAGGAGGGTGTGGCCAATTTTCTTTGCTTGACAGTGGTCAATGAAGAGAAATTAATAACGCTAATGCTAGTGGCGAGCCCACCAAGCGTCCAATGCTGGGAAGGGGGGAGGTCCCTCCTGTGAAATCAACGCCTACATGGACACGGACCATGGGTGGTGAAGACTGCACAGTGTGTTCATGTGTTGACGTCAACACATGTATCAAGGGCAATCTAGGATATACCATGCAGATGTGGAAGTCTAGGGAACACTGACCAATCAGAGCAGACCGGGCTTTTTCGGGAGGGGGGCTTAAAGAGACAGGCGCTAAAACGGAGTGTTTCAGACAGAGGGTGAATAAAGGTATAATCAGACAGACAGTATGAGAAAAAGAATGTGTTATTTAACATTAAAGCATGTAAACATGTTTTAGAAGAAACCCAGAATACAAGGATGACCATGCAAGAAAATAAGAACAATATGGGACCTTTAAGGATTGTTTAGACGTACCTCTCTCTCCTTTTGGACCCGGGAGTCCCATTTCCCCTTTCTGTCCTGGTCTCCCAGGCGGTCCTACAATAGCTCCATGTACTGTGGAGGACACATTCATTTGTTATCAAAAATCCAAATTCTCACATCTTTTAGCTCTATTAGTAACATTTTGTAGGTAAATGCTTCTTTACTTTTGATGTATTCCACTAAATCAGTGACATTTGCATGGGAACCAAACAATCTGTTGCATCCGGGGGGACCTGGAGGGCCAGGTGGTCCTGGTGGTCCTTGGATGGCGTGGCCATTGTGGTTGCAAAGCAGACCATGAGCTGGGAAATAAGAGGGAGGGTAAGGAATAATATCAACAGAACCTCTACCACTTGGGTAGCCTTGACCAACTGCTACTTTGCTCGTTTGAAAGCCATAATGTCTCTCTCTCACGGGTGGGCCAAATTCTCTGGGCAGGCAAAGCAGATCAGATAGGTAGGAGGTAACCTTGCCCCTTATGACCTCATAAGGGGCAAGATTCCAGATCGGCCCATCTGAGCTATAATTTTCTCAAAGGCAGAGCAGGATACCCAGGGCTCGGTTTGGACCTATTACCATTTCTAGCCACTGGGGGACCATAGGCAGGCTGGGGAAACGCATCTTAATGTTAAAAAAAAAATGTCATGCCATGGGACCTTTAATTGAAAAGGAAAGAAGTAAATGCTATGAAGACAACCAGCCGAGGACAACATGATGACTTTGCCTTTCTTTATGGTTGCAGAGGTTTGGGTAATGTCCTGTGGCTGGAAATGGCATGTTTATGACTCTTCAACTCTATGGCAACCCTTCAATTAAAAAAACATGTAAGGCTCATGCCAAGTCAAATTAAACTTTAGTTTGGGGGTTTGGGGCTGACTTCCTGAAGCCAATGATCATGGCCTTGGTTTAAGACACGTTCATGTCAAGAAAAGACTCCTCCTTAGTATCCTCAGTATAGCGGAATCATCGGTAAACTATATAATGTGTCTGTTCTGGTGTTTACTTTGACAGCTATGAGATCTACTTACATTTGATGTATTCCACCACATCCACGACATTTTCACGGGAACTAACCCATTGGCTGTGTCCAGGCATTCCTGGAAGTCCAGGAGGTCCTGGAGGTCCTTGAACGAGACGTTCAGTGTCTCTGACATTACGGAGCAAGCCGTGGACTGCATGTGGAGGACAGAACAGTTCAGTGCATTGCAGGCAGGTACGTAGTAACATAATACAGACCCAGAGTCTGTTTACAATAACTTCTGGGTGGAAAACTCTTGCATTTATAGACAATTTAACGGTGCTGAGCAAACATGGGTGAGAAACAACTGGAAAGACACTCTTGTCATTTATCTAAAACACATGTTTGATGCTTTTATATGTTAACACTTTCACTAACATTAGGTTGGAAATATAATGTATCTGTTGGGCCACAGACTAAAGAAAATGACACCACCCAAACTAGCAGTCAGTCGATCCGGCGGTGAGATGTTGCTGTTGCTAACGTTAGATTTGGATTATCAAACATGCAAAGCATCACAGGACAGAAAATAAGACATCAGATAGGTCGGACCTCTATATTTAACTAAATATCTTTAAATGTGTAAAGTTACGGCTTAAATGGACCTAAAGAAGTTTGCTGATGTCAAAAGTGGATTTTGGACAGTTAATATAAGTGCATGTGAATTGCTGTAATGATTTTTTAATGAACTTATGGCATGTGTTTTTAGGATTTTAGTGTTTGCATGTTTTTATTCTGTGTTGCATGCTTAGGTTTTTATTGCAGCTTTTTTATTGCATGAACGGTTTGTGTTTTTACCCTTTTGACAAGAATGGAGCTCCTCCCCTTTTTTACTCTAAGACCTGACGAGCTCAAGGCAGGACAAGTGGAAACACCTGAGCTTAATGGGAGCAGGTGTGGTAGGCAAACTTGCCAGAGAAAAAGGAAGAAAAACAGAGAGAATATTTGATGCAGAGGAGCAGGGAGGAGAAACAGAAGGAGAAAAGGAACAGAAAGCAGAAGGAGAAGATGTGACGCCGAGGAGCTGCTGAAACGCTGGGCCGGCTCATGCCCCGACAAAGCTCGGGCCGTGCCCAGGCGGAGGCGGCGGGGCGATGCCGAGAACAGAGCAAGGGAACCGGAGGCCAAAGAAACCAACAGGATAACTGAAAGAAGAGGGGACGCTGAGGAGCAGAGTGGCGCAGAGCAGAGCAGAGCAGAGCAGAGGAGGGATCGACTGACACGGAGGACAGTGGAAGCCGAGACGAGCAGACGGGCTGGAGAAGTGCCGATGGGACAAGTCGTCCGAAATGCGGGTGAACGTGTGGTGGTGCAGACCGGATTACGTCCCTAGAGCCCAAAGCAACAGGGGGACTGCAGCCACCCAAACGAGGAGTTCAACGCAGGAACGTAGATAAGTGAAGGAACGTCTTCCAGCTGTCATCGGAGAGTGTGTGGGGAAAGAACTGTTTGTGTCTTGTTTGACTGAGAGCTCCTTTTTGTTCTCCCTCAGTGTCGGCCAGGTGGAACACTCAACGCGGACAAGCAAAAGAAAGGAAGAGCCTAGGCTTCCCTGGGCGGAATCGACCGTTCTTGAGATCAACATAACTACAGACCGTAACGAACACTGGGGACTAGCGACAAGGAGATCGCTCTCAATACTTAGCTTTTTAAACTTTTATTATTTGTCTTTTTTAGCTGTTTTACTACTTTTTGTTTTAGAATAAAGTGTTACATTTTGCGAACTGCTTGGTCTGGGTCCATGTTGTATTGTCAGTTGAAAGAATATTGCTGGTATTTTAGTTTTGAGCTTTAACGGACACCCCAGCAAGCTCGGTGGGGGTGTGACACTCATTTCAAATATCTCTGCAATTCAAATTAACATTTGTCTATCTGGAAGGGATATTTATGTAAGCGTGACATCACAGTGATTTCATCTCTTAATTACAAGGTTTAGGCAGTGGTTTATAACAAATGTCGTCTAGATCACCTACATTTGATGTATTCAGTTACTTTTCCAGCCAAACGGTAGAATTCTCCGGTATTCAGATTGCAGTGTCTGTCACAGGGTAGACATGGCTCTCCCTTGTGTCCTGGGGGTCCAGGAGGGTCTGGCGTACCAGGAGGTCCAAACACAACTTCTCTTACGCTGTCACCTGGAGAACATACAGCATAACCTGACTTCAGAAGAAACAATGGCTTAGTTTAGATTGGGTCGCATAGAGTCTGGATCAACGGATGTACATTTCCAGGATAAAGCCTGACACCTTGGGTGTGTCCTCACCTTCAGCTGTCTGTGTTTTGCCATTTTCAAAATCTAGCTAGCTATATGCTGTAAATGGCATATTCTGAAGAATATTTGGATTGTGCAACAGGACAGGCCTGCTAGGTTCTTTCAGTGAATGATCGTTAAGATGAATGAAGAATATGTTTACGGCATTTGCTCGTTTGAAAGCCATGATGTCTCTCTCTCATGGGTGGGCAGGCAAAGCAGAGAAAGGGGAGATGCTTGCTCCTTATGACCTCATTGCTCCTTATGACCTCATAAGGAGCAAGATTCCAGATCAGCCCATCTGAGCTATTTTCTCAAAGGCAGAGCAGGATAACTTCGGTTTACACCATTACCCATTTCTAGTCACTGGGGACCATATGCAGGCTGGGGGAACTCATATTAATGTTGAAAAAACCTGAAAGTGAAATTTTCGTGCCATGGGACCTTTTAATATTGTATGTGGTGTTTTCTTTTGTTGTGTACAAGTTCCTTCCTAGACTATCTTGCAGAGCCACTGTCTTTGCGACCGGAGCTTAGCGTCAGCCAAGACGATTGTGATTGGTTTAAAGAAATGCAAACAACTCGAGTGTTTTTTCTCCTTTCCCAGAATGTATCTGTGGTGTTGTCAGACCAATGCAAAACTGGGTCATATAAGATTATAATGCAGACAGATTTTTCACTAGGTAAAGTGACAGTTTTGTTTGAGGTTTATGTTAAGATTGTGCCTCAATTGAACTCAACGTAATATTTGTGTAAGGTTGTTAACAGAAAGCCTTGTGCGTGTCAACGCCTTTTGTAGACAACACAAGTCCAGCTTGAATGCAGTAAAAAAACATGGCATTGCCGGAAAAAAGCATTCCTTATTGTTTTTGTCAAAGGCTTCACTGCATTTGAGCAATATGGGGACTGAGCCAAGATGGGGCAACTCGAGTCAGTCTCAAACTCGAGTTGCACTTAAGTCACACACACAGTGACTTCAGACTTGACTTGAGAGTCGTCCTGAAAAGACTCGTGACTCAACTCGGACTCGAGATGCGGGACGCATGAACAATCTTTATGTTTAGGAAACGTCTGATGAGCTGAATGTTACTCATCACCCTACGTAACTTACATAACATATAATTCGTGACATATATCTGCTGCACGGCCACAGGTGAGAGAGGACAACAAACATGTCGACCACACAGGCAGCTGCTATGCCGTTCATCAGAAGCTTTGGATTTAAAAAACCTCTGACAACAAGGCTCTAACAAAAGAAGTGCTGAATGCAGAATATGTGGATTCTAACCCAGAGACTTGTGAGCATCTCGGATGCTTAGTGCACCTAAAAACACTGCCATGTGTTTTGAATATTTGGAAGTGTGTCATGTAGTCTTTGTTAAACTGTACTCAGGCCCTGAACAAGTCTAGGTCTTCAGATTAGCTCAAACTCAGTTAAGTCATACATTCCTTTAAACTCACTCTTGAAGTGTTGTTGTGGATCTGCTTTGACCGTCTCTCTTTTGCCGTGCTCCGCGTAGGAAACCAGTGGGTTGATTGGATCAGGGGGGGGCCCATAAAAGTTCACAAATCCTGGTGGGCCAGGTGGACCCGCTGGTCCAGGTGCACCTTGTGGACCAGGGATACCTGGGGAACCAGGAGGCCCCTGAGGACCCACAAGTGCTTGGTACCCAGCTAGTTGGACAATGAAAATAAAAATCTGTTAGTTTAATAAATGCTACTGGATCTAAAGACTAGAATAGAAACTCTACATGAACATAAACACAATGAGCTGTAAAACCTGATTTTGCTGTGTTGCTTAATGTCTGCATTGTGTTTCTCACTTGCTAACAGGTTTCCAGGAGGCCCAGGGGGTCCAGGGGGTCCAGGGACACCTACCGTCCCCCTATCTGGGGACAGAAATGCCCCACAGTCAATCACAGTCATGCTCTCTCAACAGAACGCCTTTTTAATTGTCAACCTGTAGGTTCATCTGGAACACTCACCATTCATAAGGGTGAGGACACGTTCAGCCACATCCTGGGTGTTCAATATGTAGTTGCTGTGGCCTGGATCTCCAGGAGGTCCCGGTGGACCGACAATGTATCTCCTCACATCCTCCTCTGGACAGAAATAATTGATACAATTTGGCAAATAGTCTCACATGCTATGCTCTAAATTTTAGAGGCTACCACTTTAAAAGGAGTCATATACTCTAATCATTTATTATTGAGTCACTAACACTTAACACTAAGGCTACCGTTTGGCAGCTGTAGATGTTAGTAAATCATTAAGAAATGGTGATGTTTCACACTTTAAAATAAGGTTCCCCCAATACCAGTTTAAAATGTTAGTGACTCATTAGTAAACGGTAATGTTTTACACTTGAGCTTTTTGCAGTTATACATGTTTATAACTCAAAAATAAATGGTCATAAAAATGAGATGCCAAGAAACATTAAGATGAATCATCTCAGTGAACTGATACCAAGGATGCTGGCTGATGGAGCTTAACAGTACAGATACATGTGGGCTCACTCTTTGGAATGCAACAGGTGACTGTTGCTTTTTCAATTGGGTTATAACATCTTATTAATGTTTAATATAGGGTTTACAACCTAATTAATAAACTAAATGCAAACCATTCTTAAACCCTTTATAAAGTACCCATCCAAGTTGTGTTTTTACTGCGTAAGGGCCATGCCCTTCACTATTCACAACCTTCAGTCCAATGAGTAGTCCTTTATCCTTTTCACCAGTAGTAAGCTGAAATTGACTGAGGTATGACCATTCCATGATGTCTCCTTGGGTATGTTTTCCTTTTTAACAGGAATCTCTGAGTGAGTGTGTGCCTCAGGCAGCGTCAGGAAAAGTGGAACCCTTAGGGTCTGAAGAGCTGGGTATTAAAGCAACAGACTTCATGTGTGCCACTGAAGTATGGAGTTTCTGCCATCTAAAAGAAATTCAGGGACTTTAGCTGTCCTCAAATAGATTTACGTTGTAATGTGTTGATGAGGTCGTTGACAGAGACGGAGCCAGGTGGACCTGGAGGGCCAGGGGGGCCAGGAGTCCCGTCATATCCTCTCCCTGGACCTGAAATGATAAAGGTTGTAAGGGGTTTCCCATTTACTGTAAAAAAAAAAAAAAGTAGGTTTTCACATGCAGAAATCTTATGTATCATGTAATTGGTCATACTCTGGATGTAGGCGATCACTCGGTTGGCTACATCATCCACCAGCCCATCCCCTGCGGGCCCTGGGGGCCCTGGGGGCCCTGGGGGTCCAGGAGGTCCAGCCAGGTACTGCCTGATGCTGTCACCTGTGTGTCAAGACAAATTTAGTCTTGCATTGCCAGACCTTCCTCCACAGCGCTGCAAAGGAAGGTCTGGTGAGTCTACCCTGCAGAGATCTGAGGAGCAGTTAACCATAGTCCTCAGAAATCCACCGGAGTTTAGAATGCCAACACCAAGAAAGCGGAAGCTAACGGACATCCGGACGAAATGACTGAAGAGCATCTGACGGAATTTCTGGCGGCACCGGTGCAATCCCGGGAATGAAACGTCGTCAGTATAGACTAAGACAATCTTGACCTTCATCATAGTGTTTAACCAAAGTAAATGAATACATAGCTTACTCTGAAGGTACTCTGCCATATACTGGCCCACATCGGATCCAGACCCACTTCCATCTCGTCCAGGTGGTCCAGGTGGTCCAGGTAGGCCCGGAGCACCAGAACCGTATGAGCCACCTGGTGCGACAACACACATTGTGAAATAAAATGACATGTAGAAAAAAAGACTGAAATAGCAATTTAAAACACAGTTTTAAAGACGAAATTATTAGCATTAGCTAAATTATTAGCAGTGCCATTTAACTAAGTGAGTGAGTGATAGTGAAGCCACTGCAGAAGTAATAAAAATTGCAGTTCCTCTGATGCTAACTCCAAGAAAATGCAAAACATCCTTTTTTAAATGCAAAGTTAATGCAGTTCTTCCAAAAGAAGTTAGAATCTTTATAGGTGATATAATTTGAAGAAGCATTTCCCGAAATGTTATCATTCATTCCTACTTGTCACGGTTATGTGCATTTTATCCAAGTCTATAAAGTTTAATCCAAGTCCTCAACCTGTTCTCTTGACCCCCTCCCCACAGCTCTGGTCAAAACCTGTCTCACTTCCCTCATCTCCTTCATAACTACCATTATTCATTCTTCTCTCTCCTCTGGTATTGTCCCCTCACTTTTCAAAACAGCATCCGTCTCACCGATTCTGAAAAAACCTGGCTCAGACCCAACCAACTATAATAATCTTCGTCCTATCTCAAATCTTCCTTTATTTCTAAAATTCTTGAAAAAATAGTGTCTGTTCAACTCCATGCTTTCTTTTACCCTTAACTGTCTTTATGAACCTTTCCAGTCTGGTTTCGCCCCTCCCATAGTACTGAAACTGCCCTTAAAAAATCACCAATGATCTCCTACAGCTGCTGATTCGGACTCATCTCATCCTCATCCTCCCGATCTCAGTGCGGCCTTGATACCATTCTCACTCCATTCTCCTCAATAGACTTTCTCCCTCGGCATCTCTCACACCCCTCTTGACTGGTTCCGCTCATATCTCTCCGACCGCACTCAGTTTTTAACTCAAACTTCACATCCCACCCTTCCCCTGTTCTACTGGCGTCCCTCAAGGTTCAGTTCTGGCCCCTCCTTTTCATCACCTACCTACTTCCCTTGGCAATATCTTCCGCCAATTCAACATTCATTTTCATTGTTACGCAGACGACACCCAGCTCTACTTATCCAGCAAACCCACTCCTCGCTCCCCCCCTTGTCCCTTACTAACTGCTACTTGAAATAAAGACTGGTTCACCTCAAACTTCCTTAAACTAAACAGTGATAAAACCGAACTCCTCCTCGTAGCACCAAGTCACCCTATCCAAAATCAATAGTTTCTCTTACCAATCGACAAATCTTGGTCTCCCCTTCCCCTCAGGTCAAGAGTCTGGGCGTCATCCTCGATTCCTCCCTCCCTTTCAGTCACACATAAATAATATCTGCGGTCTGCAACTTCCACCTACGCAACATTAACCGCCTCCGTCCGTCCCTTACCACTACACTGCTCCATCCTTATCCACAGCCTCGTCACCTCCCGCCTTGAATACTGTAACTCTCTCCTTTTTGGCCTTCCTCAAAAATCCCTCCATAAACTTCAACTTCTTCAGAAACTCAGCAGCTCGTGTCATCACCAGAACCCCTCATTTCATCATATAACCCCCGTTCTTCAGCAGTCCATTGGCTCCCGGTCAATTCAGAATACATTTTAAAATCTTTCCATACTTTCAAAGCCATCCAAACCTTGCCCCTCCATATTCTATCAGAACTCCTACACATTGCTGTCCTCCCGCTCCCTCAGATCTTCCTCCTCCCTCCACCTCACTGTCCCCCATGCTCGACTCATCAACGTGGGGACCAGAGCCTTCAGCCGCTCTGCTCCCCAGCTCTGGAACTCACTCCACAGACCTCCGCAACATCAACTCTCTCCCTCTGTTCAAAACGACTAAAAACCATCTGTTCCAGCTCGCTTATCTGTAAATACATGTTCTGTTTTGTTGTGTTGTGTGTTTTGTTGTTTTGTTTTTTGTTTATTGTTTTGTTATTACTACTTACACTTTTATGTTCCCTGTATCGTCTTTTATTCTCTGTAAGAGTCCTTGAGTGTTAGAAAGGCGCTGTTAAATAAAATGTATTATTATTATTATTATTATTTTGTGTTTCTCCCCTCTTCCCTTTTTCATTGTTTCTCTCCTGGCAGGCTGGTGCAGTTGAGGGCGGGGCTGGCTGGGTGAGCTTTGCTTCAAGGCACACCTGATCCTCATCTTGTTGACTGATCACCACATTTAGGCAGGGGCCCTTCTCCAGTCTGTGCCAGGCGATGTCGTGCTAAGCGTTGTGAAGTGTGGCGCAATCCGACTCTGTTTTAGCCCCAGCCTCTCTGACTCTCGTTTTGGCTCTTTGGACCTACCTGTGATTTTTACCCTTTTTGCTCAGTATCCTCCTCCTGAGGACCTCCAAGCCAACCAGTTCCCTCTTCCTGGCTCGCCGGCCAGCCCTCGACTGCAGCCACCCGTTTCCGGCCAGAACTAGTGACTTTTTCTACTAAAAAACCTTGAATTGCTCACTGTCTCTGTCTCTGCAATTCAGGGCCAACACACAGACCTAACAGTATTTGTGTTGGACTCACAATGGACAAAAAGGTAATGAAAATTGAAGCAGAAGAATCTGAGATATCATTTTTTTTATATTCCTTGTGTTCCTCTCTTGTTAAAACCTGGCGCCTTCAGGTTTTTGCCAACAGTTTGGCAAAGATTTATGTGTTACACTCACAGCAGCTAATGTAGCCTTGGGCCGCCAGGCTCAAACGGAGATTTTTACTTGACAAATTACAGACATTGCAGATTCACATGGGATTAATATCAGAGACCGCCTCCGTAATTATTACAAATTAGAGGTCCCCAGTTAATACTAGTCCTGTGATTTTGATGAGTCGAATTAGTGGGGGAAAAAGAAATTCTATTAATCCTAGGTCACACGACTTCCTAGAATCTGAAAGTGTACAAGGTGTACTAATTGTTCCAATGAGAATCAACGTTCCAGTTTTTGCAGCATTATTTTGTATTGATCAAAATTGTTGAGGCCCTCCAGCCAGAGTGGTCAATTCTTTCTAAATAAATAAATTAAACACATATCTTTTGGAGCATTTTTTCATGATTGAGGTGTCTTTGAGTGAGTTCTCAACCATAGTTGCTACTGGTTGTTCACAACCCCATGGACCCTCTGAAAACACGGCGTATAACTATCATTAAGATACTTAGACTTAGACTTAGACTTAGCTTTATTAATCCCTTTGGGATGACTCCCGCAAGGAAATTAAAGTTACCAGCATCCGATACAGCATATGAAGGAGAAAAAAGAAAAAGAGAAAATACTGTCTCAATACATGTTTTGGTATTTGAGCATGTTCTTACCAGGGATTCCTGGGGCCCCTGGGACTCCTGTATCGCCTGCAAGGAACACGTAAACAGAATCAGAAATACATTTATTGCCAGGTAAGTAGCACTTACTATGAACTTACTTTGGTTGGTGGTGCATAAATACAAACAGTAATATTAGATAAACAAACGAATACAGATACAAAAATAACACATACAGGGAAAAGAGGTGGTATGGTCGGTGCAGTATGTACAAAATTGTGGAGGGATGTGCAAAAAGTTCAAAAAAGAAAAAGGATATATAGACAGAATGTAGGATTAAGGTTTCAATGTCGCTGGGGGTGCAGGGCCTGGTTGGTAAGGCTTACTGCCGTAAGGTTTTGTATCCAGGACGAGAGGGACACAGTATAAGAGACAAACTCCAGTGACTTCATGATAAAAGAAAAGACGAGGAAAGACAGACAAAATAGACAAAGTGTTGCACAAAAAAAGAAAAACGTTTGGCTGAGTTTACCTTTAGGTCCTTGTGGCCCTTGTGGCCCCTCTGGGCCTGGAAGACCCTGAGGGCCCATAGGTCCAGGCTGACCTGGGTAACCTAAAATGAAAAACCAAAACACTGATTTAACAAAAGCGTGTAGGTTCATTGCAGACTCTTGAAATACAACTGAACACACTCCGCCTTCTGATGAATTCCACAAGATGTGGCTGAAAGGTCTGGGAAATTCTCCACTTAGTGGACATTATGCTACGAATTTTCAACTACTTAGCAAACGGTTACTTTGGTCTATTTTCTTATAGATATAATAAATAATAATATAATAGGGTACTTTCTAATTTAAAGTGTAGAAAAGATAAATACTTGGCACAACTCCCCAAAGGTTTGAGAAAACACCTGCTGTGTATTTCCTCAACTCATATTCTTCATGGCAGAGCGCATTCAAAATGATTATGTTTTTTCTTTTTGGGGCTTATTACCTTTAATTATAGAGCATTGTGGAGAACAACAGGAAAGAGGGAGATAGAGAAGGGGGAGGGGGGGTGACATGCCCAAAGGCCAAGGGTCAGATTTAAACCCCATGAAGAAAGACCCCCAACCATAGACAAAATTAAAAAAAATCCATCTTGTCTAAAAAAAACAAAAACGTTTACATACCAAGACCTGGACTCCCTGGAAGACCTGGTTGACCTGGTTCACCTGAAACAACCGTCGGTTAGAAATGTTTGTTGTAAAAGTCTGGAGTTTTCTCACCTTGGTGCCCTTGTGTTCAACTTAGGATAAACAATAAGACAAAGGTTTTTGGATTTTAATGTTGATTTTAAAGTAGAAACTGAATTCATACCTTGACCTGAGAACTGCTGCCACATTCACTGATAAGTTCATTTATCATGCCTAAATCCATTATGCATGCAGTCCTATGATCTATTTTGTTGGAGACCAGCCCACTTTTTTTCAGAAGCATCTGATTCGTCAAACCTACCTGCTGAACCTTGCGGGCCGTGGGGTCCTGGTGGTCCTGGTGGTCCTGGTGGTCCAGCAAAAAAGGTTTCTAAGACAAACCAGGGAGGAACACATTAAACATGCTGAGCAAAGAGGTTAGAAGCTAACCCCTTACATGACACGTGTCCAGTTGTCTTTAGTCCTACAGTATATCTGAAGTGAGACTATGTTTCCACAAACCTGAGGTTGGCACAAAGCTGCCAGGCTCTCCTTTTTCTCCTGGAGGTCCAGGTAAACCAATTCCTGTGTGGAAAAATAAAAATTAAAAATTATGCTGACACTGCTTAAATGATCCTGTATGCTGATGACCTAGGTATCTATTTGTTTGTTGATGTAATGCAAGATACTTGTGTACCTGGCTCTCCTGCAGGACCTTTGTGTCCTGGAGGACCCTGTTTAGTCTCACCTGAACAACAGTGACAGCAGCATTTGGACAATCATTCATTTGGTCCAAGCATCTATTCCACTACCATTAATATCTTACAAATAACTTTTGTACGTACCAGGAGGACCTTGAGGACCAGGTGCTCCAGGATGTCCTGGTGGGCCAGGCAGTCCAGGCACTGAGGAAAGTAAACATAGAAGCGCTAGGTGTGTGTTTTACTGTCTACCCCACTGTTATTGTTGTTACAATAAGATACAATAAGTATAAGTTATGAGTACAGAATCAAAAAATAGAGAGGAACTCACGCCCAGTTTGGGTGGCACTGATAGTATTTGAACTACCAGGCTCGCCAGGTTTTCCTTGATCTCCCTTTGCACCTCTCTCTCCTTGGTCTCCCTTAGGTCCTAAATGATGATATCAATGTGCCATCACAGAAAAAAAAACAATCTTTTCAATATGTATCAATAATCCTCACATTAATCTACCAGTTTTGATCCATCATAGATGCTTATAATGGGTGAAAGGTTTGGACTTACCAGGTTGTCCTGGGACACCAGCGGGGCCAACGGGACCAGACAGACCATGTATTCCAGCAGGACCTGGAGGCCCAGCAGGCCCTGGTGGTCCAGGGATGGCCACAGTATTGGAGCCAACTAGAAACAAAACGTGAGAGACACAAACACCAGTTACATTTAACAACACTTTGTGTTTTAATCAGGTTTAAATCTAAAGTATAATTAGTACATTAGGACTATACTGTATGTTGCTGTACTTACCTGGAGCAATGATTTTACCAGGCAGTCCTGGTTCACCTGAAAGACAGCGTTATGTTTGATTACATGTTGAGACCTTTCAGTATAGACACAAAAAATGTCAATAGTTTGAGGAAGTCCTTAGTTTTGGCAAGAAAAGTTTTTTGGGGCATTTTAGGGCTTTAATTGACAGAACAGCTGAAGAAAAGAATGGGGGAAATGCAGCAAAGGGCCACAGGTTGGAGTCAAACCCAGGCCCACTGTGTTGAGGTGTAAACATCTATATGTGGGTGCTCTACCACCTGAGCTATCTGGGCGCCCACCTTCCACTCATTTTTTAGTTTTAGTAGTTGTGTTTCTTGTCTTGTCAGATTAAAACACGTGGTGTAAATGTAAGCACATTCTCACATGATGCTTTGAATTAACTATACCTGAGGGACCAACATCTCCAGGAAGTCCAGGTGGTCCTCTCACGCCAGGAAGTCCCGTCGAACCCGTGTCACCTGCATACAGGGAGACTCCGGATTACAGAGCAATCTTTACCTCAACAACAACCCTAAATTATCTGGCCATTTTCTCTGGCAGCCACGACAGAATGTTATCCTAAACTCTTATTAATGTATTTTACTACTATTGTGAAGCTCTCTCCTTACCTGCAGCTCCTTTAGAACCCTGTGGTCCAGCAGGACCATGTGATCCAGGTTGTCCTGGTTCACCTTTAACCATGAAAACAAGAACCATTAAAATCAAAAGCATTTGTTTCTAACCAATAACAACTTCTTTGAGGGTTTCTAACTTACATTTGTCACACTATTTAAACAAAAAGTGGCAGGATTATTTCTAACTATATATTTTTAATAGAATAAATTGCACAATTACAGAACGATAGGTTATAACTAACAACTTTTTTAGGTCTTACTTACATTTTAATACCTAAGGTACCAGACAAACTGATTTTCAGAAGGAACAGGGCAAGACAGGACTTATCATTGAACATACTCCTCCAAAGATATATTATGTCAGCTTACGAGACTTTATAACCTTTGCTGAACAGCAGCTACTGACATTACATTAATGGCAGTTACAGGATAACGGTGAAAGACAAATTATATTGGCACAAGTAGAAAAGAGTCACAGTGAACTGGCTCAGTAATCTGTTATACAGCAATATCTATCTAAAGTTTGCAAAAATTACCCGCATAAGCAAAAGTCTTTGGTCATAGCAGACCACATAAGACCGTAACAGCAGAACTGAAATAACCAAGAGTGTATTTTCCTACTTATGAATTTAAATCTTAATCTATTTTATGCCACGGAGCATCTTACCAGGTTACAAGTTCTCTTCACACTAGCGGCATTATGTAAACATTAACATTGGCTAACATACATAAAGGCCTAATAAAATATGAAATTGTAGTTGTCTTTCAGTTTTTTTCTTTTTAAGTACAGTGTGCAATAAAGTCAAATAGTGCCTTCGAACCAACTGAGTTTAGGTTCTGAGTCATTTAACTTTAAAAAAGAAGTTTAGAAGTATCTTTAGCACTTTTATATTGAATAGCTGCTGTAATGGAAAATTATTTATTCATGTTTTTTTTTTAATGTAAAGCTATTGTGAAACCCACCTGTTGGTCCACGTGGTCCCCTCTCTCCCAGATCCCCCTTGGTTCCTGCCAGCCCTGGTGTTCCTCGATCGCCTGCATTCAAAACAATAACATGTGTCAATGGTGCTTTTAGAAGGTGGTCTGAACTGATACTGAGATATCTTTACATATATAATTGTTTAATTGAACTCCTCCACATCTATCTTTCCATCTGTGTGCGTTCATGTCCCAGTAATACTTGTTACTAACTCAGAGCTTAGGGTTTGGAGCTTATTCCCCAGAGTCCTTATGCTTTCTTGCCTTGCACTTTTCCTTGGATTAGGGTGGCACTTAAATCATGGTTGGAGCTGCTGACATGGTGCTGCTTGGTGCCCTGCTATACCCTGCTGTGCCCTGCCATGCCCTTCTATGCCCTGCTATGCCCTGCTATGCCCTGCTAGGCCCCTCTATGCCCTACTATGCCCTTCTATGCCCTTCTATGCCCTGCTAGGCCCTGCTTTGCCTTGCTACGCCCTACTATGCCCTACTATGCCCAGCTATGCTCTGCTACGCCCTGAACTACTACAACTATTTATATTTCTAGTCATAGTTCCATTATATTTACTGTGACTTTAATTGCCACTGTTCATCATACCCTAACCGGCACCAAGAGCCTGGGTCTGTCCAAGGATTCTGCCTAAAAGTAAGTTTTACCTCACCACTGTTGCACTAAATGCTTGTTTTTGGGGGAAATATTGGAATTGTCCTTGTTAATTATAGAATGTGGTCTAGACCTACTCTATCTATAAAGTGTCATGAGATAACTCTTGTTGTGATTCAATGCTATATTGAATTAACACTGCAATTAGGTTATCAATCAATGTTCTGCAAAGACTTAACTTAACATTTCTATATATTTGGACTTTTCTAACACATCATCTTTCTTCTTAACCGTAGTAATAAAGTAGTTTTTTTTGACAATTTTAAAGAAATTACAAATTGAGGTACCTTTTTCTCCATGTGCTCCTGCTTCACCCTGGAAACCCTTTGGACCTGGAGCACCTGCACACATATGATTACACATTTTCCACATGCCTGCCAATCAAAAGGAAATAACTAGACAAAATCTGAAACTCATGTCTTCAGTCTTTACCCGGGCTTCCTGAGGCACCTTGCTCTCCCATGGCACCTAAATTACACAAGAAATCATAGTGGTCATTGATTTTGGCATGTTGACATGTTGCAGCGAGTTTACCATCATTGTCATATGTATTAGTTATTAAAGTGTTTAGTACAAGGGCTTGAACAGTGGTTCCTAAAATTGACCACAGACCCTCATTTGATAAGATTTTGTCCCAGGGTCCCATTTTCTTTTTTGCTTTTATAGTCTCGCATTGCCAGACCTTCCTCCACAGTGCTACGGAGAAGGGTCTGGCTAGATCACACAGCATTCTGGGTTGGGAGAAAAATATGCTCTGGTTTATTTCTTTAAACCAATCACTAAGCGCCGGACAGATTCACCCTGCAGAGATCTGAGGATCAGTATATTTATAGTCCTCATAAATCCACCAGAGTTTAAAATTACGACACAAAGAAAGCGGAAGGTGACAGGTGTTACCTGAAGAATCCTGGAAGTGGAACGTTGTGAATGTAGACTTGTTCTTCCATGACCCAAACGTTCATGGAATGACAAAACGTCATACGTTTTGTCATTGTGTCACTTATGGAAAGAATTATATTGAAGGTAATGTATTCCCTTTTTGCAGGGGACCGCCTGGAAGTTCCCCTTAGTGGTTTGGGAACCACTGGCCTACAATATGCAGAACCACTGGTATGGTCCTTTAAATTTGATCCAATCTGGCCTACAACTCCACCATGACCTTACCTTTCGGCCCCATCGGTCCAGCAGCACCAGCAGGACCGGGACGTCCTGCCTCGCCTTGAGATCCTGTCAAAACCAGGTTTCATTGTCAAGGACAATAGTTGTTTAGTTCCATAAATTAACATAAAGCAAAACCTGTTATACCTTTGTCTCCTTTCTCTGCAAAACCTGGCGGTCCAGCCTCTCCGCGGGGGCCCATCGGTCCGTCCCGGCCCCTCTGGCCTGGGGCTCCCTCAGAACCTGGCTCACCTGGTCCCAAAAGAGAATGAATGACGAATGAGAATGAAGACGTTTATTCCAGACACATTAACAACAACAAGAAAAAACTAAAAAATGCACAAGTTAGTTCACAAATAAGCTAAATAAAAGCCTAGACATGCCTGAACAGCCTAGACATGCCTGAAAATAATAAAATAGAAAGAGTTATACACTTATTTAATCCTACTCCTTCTCCACTGCTCAGTACTCCGTGTTTATTAATTAACTTCCCTTCCTGACCCTTTGTACTGTGGTACGCTCCCAACCAACTACAGTACATAGAATTTGCTATGTTATTTGTACAAACCATATACATATACATTCATACAACGATTGCATTCTGTGTTTTCATTTCATAGTATGTCCTCAAAGAACAAAGATGATGATCTAAAGTGAACACTACCTGCACTTCCCTTGGGTCCCCTTGGTCCATCCAATCCTGGGTGACCCATAGGACCTAAAGAAAAAGAGACATGATTGGAGAATGAACCAACATTGAGTTAGTGACCTCTGTGGGAAGGAAAACGTGGCAACACCTTTTCTCTGAGTCTCACCTGGTAGGCCAGGAAAGCCGCTATCACCTACAAAAGATTAATTTATAGCCGTTACACAGCTGACTGTGTGTCACCCGCTGCTTAGGTTTCATATTCAAAACTTTCGGAATACATATGCAGGACAATTCCTCACCTTTTTGTCCTAGCAGCCCTGGATCGCCTGTAAAGAAACAGTCAGTCAAATGATTGATGTCAACAAAAAAATCCATTTCCAAATGAGTTTATGATTCGTGCAAACGTGCCTTTAGGTCCTGGATCTCCTCTCTCCCCTTTTACTGAGTATGCAAGTGTATCTAAAAGTTGGAGAGAAACAACGTTAGGATCAATTAAAATTCTAATGTCATGAGGTTGTTTAATAGGGGTGTAAATCTCACGTCTTATCACAAACACAATGTTAAGCGTTTATAATATGGTATTATGATACAATATTTACTGATATCCCAAAGTCTAACAATTTGATTCAATTCAGGGGGCCTGTGATCAACAAGAGATGATACATAAGCCCATTAAACACACATCAGTTACATTTATGTACATTTAAAAAAAGAAACTCAATATGATTTGACAATTTGGAATTTTGGAAGCTATTCTAGACATTTAAATTAAAACCAAACTATTCTTTTTAACAGAAGGAACAAATCTAACGTACGACTTTCACAATAAAAGCACTTAAAAATAAGGATATGTATTTATTTGCACTTTATATTGATAATATAGGTCCTTTTCACAGCAGCCATTTTTAGATGTCATTGCATGTAACACAGGTGTATTTAATAACATTAATTATGGTCCTGTTCCATTAAGGTGGGATAAGGCCCTGGTATAAGCTGACATGCAGACGCTTGCTCACTGGAATGTCTGTGACACATTAAATAGAAAATGACGATAATTAATTTGAACAATTTCACCAGGGTGTGCCCTGCATTGACATGTGAAAATGGCTGCTGTGATTGGATCGATGAGGATTGAATTGATATATCGAGCCACACCCCTATTTTTTAATTTACAGTTTCACACGTGTGCAGATTTTTTGAGCTTATGTGAAGATAACCAATGACTGTGTTGTGTTTTTGTACCTCTAACAGCATCGGAGCGGAGTTCAGCCCTGACCAGCAGCTGAACGGCTCTCTGCAGGGCGGCGCTGTCCTGTCCCAGCCCAGCAGCCCCCAGGTTAATGACGTTGTCTGAGTTGGCCAGGGTCGGCCCAGAGGGACTCCTGTCGATGTCCAGCGGGTTGATGATGTTGATGTCAGGTGAGCTGAACTTGCTTGTCTTAGCGCCCGTGATGGCTTCCAAATCATTTACACGGCTCTTGAGTTGTTTCACTTCTTCACCTGTGAGGCCCAAGGGGAAGATGATGGACACTCAGTGACCCTTAAGTGGGATTTATGGTTCTGCGTGGGCTCCACGCAGAGCTTTCACAGTAGCCTACGTAAGTGGCCTGAAGTTTATACCTGTGGTTTAGTGTGTGCATTGATATCTTTAAGAGAATAGCAGGGCCAGCATTTGTGTGCGTGGGAGTGTGTGGTAGAGCGAGTGAGAGTGTGATGGAGATTACCTTGATTACAGACTATAGAGACATAGTGGGAGAAACAAAGTGTCTATCCTGTGCTTTCTGACCATGGCGGGAAATCAGTAGCGGGAAACGTTAATCCTCTCCTTGATTTCATGTTGATGGAGAAGAAGAACCAGGAAATGCAACTGCTACCAAGCCACAGTTGAGCGACGTGCGTTGCCGGGACGTGTATAGTTACACTTTTTGAGAGGTGCACGTCAGGCGACAACGTAGGGTCTGGCTTAGGGTCTGTATATCCACGTACCTACTGTGCGTACGTAGCCACGCCGTAGATTTAACACAGATGCATAAAATCACGCTTAAGAAGGTAAATGACATGCTGCTAGAAAATGAATGTCTCACCCAAAGCGATGAGTCCAAAGAGGAGGCCGAGGAGGAGGAGCAGGCTGAGCAGGAGGCCCAGCAGCCACTTCCACCAGCTGCAGCAGGAGCTGAAGCTAAAGCCCGAGTCTACTTTACGGATCTCTGAGAAAACCACAAATTATTGTTTTTACACTTTGGTTTTTGTACACATGAAACAAGACATAACACGGGCGTGTGTCAGGATTTGACTGTAAACCTGGGTAGCCTATGCAACAGGCGTAAGCATGTGGGGAGAAAAGTAAAAATTACACTATAAACAGTACCTGCATAGGTGGCTTTGTCTTTTGTGGAAACTTTTAAGCTTGCTGCTTTAAAA
>NC_045734.1:5252792-5253523 GCF_008692095.1 Etheostoma spectabile | reverse complement strand
AAAAACAGACAAAAAAATAAACAGCAAATAATTACTTGCCCAACAAGAACTATGACGTATGTGATGAATCTAAAAGCCAATAAGATTTGTTGTGTTTCAGTCTACATTTAGCATATGTTCCTTCCTCCATTGTGCTGGACGACAGCTTCTGTTTCTCTCTCGTTAGGGAGTCCCCAGAGTCGGAAGCTGGAAGAACAGAACAGGTACAGGTTATCTCCACACCCAAACGGAATCTGCAGATTTACATGTTTTTTTCTCACAGTTCTTAACAGTGATCCAGAATCAAAATCGGACTCTTTTTCTGCTTGGGGTGGAAATGTGTTAACATTCTTCAGTTTTATATTATTATTTTTTCATTTGATTAAAATATGTTGAAAATTCTGCATCACAAATTCCAAGTGGCCTTGGTTATCCCTGATCAAACATAGAAAAAGTGCTTAACAAGAATACTATCTCTGGTGATTAAAAATGGCAGTAACAATAAAAGTATATAGGCCAGAGATCTTCAAAAGGGGGTCCGTGACCCCTAGGGGGTCCTCGGAGTTAGTGCAGGGTAGTCTATATCCACAACTTTCTACTTCCGGGATTGCTACATTGCCGCAGGAAATTCCGTCGCATTTCACTTTTTACGGGCGGATGTCCGGTTGTCCGCTGTCTTTGTTTTGAATTTTAATCTCCAGTGGATTTCTGAGGACTATGGTTACCTGGTCCTCAGATCTCTGCAGGGTAAA
>NC_045734.1:5251057-5252780 GCF_008692095.1 Etheostoma spectabile | reverse complement strand
GCTAGACTATCTGTCCAATCTGAGTTTTCTGTTGCACGACTAAAACAACTTCTGAACGCACACGTGTTCCACCAAAACAAGGCCATTCCTGAGGCCATTTTGCAGAGGCACCGTAGCTCTGTCCGGCGCTTAGCGCCGACCATTACGATTGTGATTGTTTTAAAGAAATGCCAATGAGCCAAAGCACGTTTTTCACCCATCCCAGAATGCTGTGCAGACTCGCCAGACCCTCCTCAGCAAGGCTGTGGAGGAAGGTCTGGCAATGCGAAACTAGTGCAGGGGGCCACCAAATTATCTTTCAAAAATATTTTGTTGAAAGTTTAATTTTTCTAAAATGCAAATATGGCTAGAAATATACATTGTGAATCTAACATAATAATAACACAGGTGAATTGGCCCTACTTGTGTAAAAATACATATTTACATATTGAAGAAAAGCTAACTACTGTATAGGTAAGCCATACAGGCTTAAACATTCACTGTGCCATCCAGATGTATGTTCGTTGATAAAACATGAATAAACAACTAACCATTTATTTTCATCCATTCGGCCCAGTTTAATATGCAACACAATTGTCTACATTATATACAGTAAGGGGTCCCTACTCGGTATCTCTTTGAGGTATGGGGTCACTGGCCTAAAAAACGTTGAAGACCCCCGGCATAGGCAGTAGTAGTAGTATTACCCGAAGCAGGTGCAGCAGACATGAACTGCTTCCCTGTGTCTTTGGTCTTGACATGCCGCTCTGTCTCCTTCTTGACAAGAGCATTCTCCTTCTCTATCAGCACAAACTTAAAGTCTTTGCCAGGCGTCTCGTCGTAAATGGGGCTGCTGGGTCTCACTGTGACAAACAAACGACAAGACAATAAAAAGCTAAATGTAATGAAGACCTACAGAGTGTACTGTGAAAGAACTAGGTGTAATTAGGATATTTTGAACCACGTGTGCGAAGAAACTTGAAAAACATGGTCTGGAATGCTCTGCAAAGCATTCTCAATCTGGACAAACTAATTTCCATTTCATCCTTTAAAACCTCTATTTCATCCTTGTTAACAGACATATGCAGTTGCTTTTCCAAATCATCTTTTCCCTGAATATTTGTACGGTTTAATTCTCTTTTACTCACCCATGTATCTGTGTGTTCCTCTTGACATACATGTTTACTGCTGTCTGAGTTGTATTTCAAATTGTATTTGATGTCATTTCAACTGTATGTATTTCTAATGCTTTTTTATCTATTTTTTAGGCGTCCTTCTCCTTCCCTAAGTGGCTTTCCCACATGTCAGGCCGCCATTGTGAACAAGAACCTGTTCTTAATGACTTGCCTGGAAAAATAAAGGTGAAATAAATAAAGAAAAGTTACAGTCTCAGTCATGTGACACCACATGCTTTAATTTCCTGTACTGTATTATAATGAATGATGCATGTATATTGTAAGGGCTTGATTTGTCCAAAAAAAGTAGGAAAATGTTTCACAAATGACAAAGCTATTGATAGCTAAAACAATATTATTTTAATGAACAGTAGTATTTAACAGCTCACCTGGGGTTGTGCTGAGTCCAGGCCCAGACACATTTTTCTGCACACCATACACTGTGAGGACACAAACGTGCACATTTTTGACAGTTATTTATGATTTCTATTAAAAAAAATTGGTAATAAAGCTTATAGAACTCACACACAGACACACAGACACACAGACACACAGACACACACACACAC
>NC_045734.1:5193187-5251047 GCF_008692095.1 Etheostoma spectabile | reverse complement strand
ACACACACACAAACACACACACACACACACACACACACACACACCTTTTGGTATTATCTGTAATGGCATGACAGCTCTTGTGGAATTTCTTTTGGGGAAACTGACATTTTCCTATTTGTGTTGTTGATGTTATCATGTTAAGAAAAAAATAGGAAGAAACCTATGGCTGTTTTATGTTCTTAACATTGGCTGCACATCAATACTTTACCTATTTGTGTGTTGGATCCCGTGGGAGAGAGGATCACGGGGCTGGTACCGGCCAGGTTATTCTGAACACCATACACAGGGACTGAGACAGAAGAAAAAACAACATATCTGCTGTCAGTGTCAAGGTAGTCTATATCCACGACATTCCTCTTCTGGGATTACACTTTTCGGGTCGGATGCCCGTTACCTTCCGCTTTCTTTGTGTTATTATTCTAAACTCTGGTGGATTTCTGAGGACTATGGTTAACTGCTCCTCAGATCTCTGCAGGGTAAATCCAGACAGCTAGCTAGACTATCTGTCCAATCTGAGTTTTCTGTTGCACGACTAAAACAACTTATCAACGTACACATGTTCCACCAAAACAAGTGCCTTCCTGAGGTTATTTTGCACAGGCGCCGTGGCGCCATCCGGAATTAGCACTGCCCAAGACGATTGTGATTGGTTTAAAGAAATGCAAATAAACCAGAGCATGTTCTTCTCCCATCCCAGTATGCTATGTGGACTCGCCAGACCCTCCTCTGCAACGGTGTGGAGGAAGGTCTGGCAATGCGAGATTAATGTCAAGCTAAGAATGTGAAATGTGAAATGACAGTAAGAGGCTCACCAGTGCTGCTGGCAGATAGTCCACTGTTCGCAGAGGGAGAGCTGACTGCCAGGTTGTTCTGAACTCCTGTACAGACAGAACAGAGCACACTCGTATTCGCCCATTTATCACAGTTGGGAAAGGAAATAAAAGAGTAAAGCATAAATGTAGGCCTTAATCACCTATGACTATCTTTCAATTAATTGCAATTTTATTGAATAACAATGTGGAATGTGAAGGTTTTTTTTCCAGAGATGGTGTCCCAGTTACTTCGGATGATCCTCAGGGCTCAGTGTGAAAAGCCACTTTCTACTGAAGAAATAGTCCCTATGGACACTGCAGCAAAATCCAACGCTACAGCCAATGGGTGGACAAAATAGTTGTACATCTGCAATTATTTCCCGTGGCGACAGGTTGTTGGCCTTCATATATGACTGACCTGGTGGGTATAGGGTGGAGGAAGCGGACAGGTTGTTGGCCTTCATATATGACTGACCTGGTGGGTATAGGGTGGAGGAAGCGGACAGGTTGTTGGCCTTCATATATGACTGACCTGGTGGGTATAGGGTGGAGGAAGCGGACAGGTTGTTGGCCTTCATATATGACTGACCTGGTGGGTATAGGGTGGAGGAAGGGGACAGGTTGTTGGGGTTGGTATTGTAACTGAAGCTACTGGTCACAGCTCCGGACCAAACGCTGCCATAATGGTCTAGTAGGGAAAACAGAACAATAGACAGAAAAATGAACACTGCAGGTGAATAGGCAAAATATTTTAACTGATAGATATCATCATGGAACTTCCCTAGTTAATTACTCACATTGAGACAACAAGCATTTTTGTACAACAACTTTTCTGAAATGTTATGTTCAAATATTCAAATTAGGCATGTTATTTAATATATGCTAATTTGCATACATTTTCAGAACAGAAACGTGAACACTGGATGAAGCCAAGTTCAAAAGTTCTTGTTCCATTTTGCTGACCAATTAGAAACAAACACTGTGATTTACCTTTTCCCACTAACATTAACACTAACATTGAGACAAACAGTTCTCATGTTTAAACGTGATCATCTGATGCTCAGTTTTTGTTGAATTTAGGATTATCTACAGACGCAAATGGACAAAAGTGTAGTACAATAAACAGCTAAATGTGTATTTTGTCCTAGTCTGAAAGAAGACATGGTGTGGAATCCAAATAGCCCAAAACCTCAAAATTGAAAAAAGCATCATGTTTCTGCCTGTAGTGTCTTCCCTTAAAAAGTGAGTGCATGTGGAATGCATAAAACTGAAAAGAAGCATGCATTACATTACAACTTGCATTAGAAACATTACAACATATTCTGGGATGTAAAGGACACAGCCTTTAGAATTTTAACATTGTCGTTAAATGAGACATGACAGCTGATTGGTTGAACCTGTGCTGGAGCTCTCAGACTTGCTCCTGGTGTCCACGATGGCCTTCCTGGGGATGGGCAGCGTGTTGTTGGGGGACCGGGGGGGGCTGGTGCTGTTGGAGGGGTTTCCTCTCAGCAGACGCTTCACATCATCCAGCTCCGTCCCTGCACAGCAGAGCTACTGTAACAGTAGGCATCAAACCAGGACCACTCTGTCTGCTGTTGCCGTTGACTCCAAAATCTAACTGACTATGGATCACTGTTACATTGCTGCATCATAAATTCATTCTTTAAGGTGAGATATGAGGAGAATCACGGCCATGGAGAGTCATACTCACAACTTGCTGGAGGAGAAGCACTCTGAAGCCTGACTCTGATCTGACTCTCTAAACAAAGAACAAAATGTTTTACTAAACATCCTAATTGCTTTAACCTATGATAACAATCTGCAGAGGTCAAATTGTATTGACATGTAATTTAGACTGGATCAATGGTAGTATTTGCAGGATGAAGCCTGACAGGCCCCTTCCGCTCTTTGTGTTGCTGATCTCAAAATCCATTATTCTATGGGGAAAATATTTTTTTTTTAGCTTTTATGGCCTTTCATTCACAGGACTGGCCTGGCAATCCAGATCCAAATCTGAAAGATTAAGGGTCTGGCATCGAGTAATGAAAGTTGCCCATCTCGAGGGGCGGCACCAAGCATGCTTTTGAAAATCTCACAGCACACAATTGGATAACACTACGACCAATCACAACAACACACGGGGTGACGTATCCAGAGCCCCATACGCTTAGCTACCAGCGGCGCTACCTGGTAGATTTAATCTGTTTAGCTCGCCTCTGGCCCGCCTATATCAGATACACCGATGTGATTGGTGCAGCTCGGCTACAAGGGCATAGTTAATGAGCAGCATTACTCAATGCCAGAGTAACTCGCTGAGAAAATCAAATTGTACTCTTGCAATGACGCTGGATTTCCAGAATATGAGTATGAAAGAGGAGAGAGAGGTGATAGACCCACACTCTTCTATGTGAGCTAGAGGTCGCCCCTGCTTGGTTCTTTCTGGGAATGATTGTAAAGATTTACAGAAAATATGTTCACAGCATTTCCTCTCTAACTCAGGCTTTTTGGGACTGATTGGTAGTATTGCTGTAGACGAAGTACACACACAGATACACTGGTAGGAGCAAATGACGTTTAATCCTGTAATCCGGCTAATATGTACAGCTCATATTCTGTATTGTGTGAACAGTTACCTTCATTTAATATTGTATGTGGCATAGGGGGGATGCAAATGTTCCACCGAAACAAGTTCCTTCCCGAGACTATTTTGCAGAGCCAGTGTCGCTGACGATTGTGATTGGTTTAAAGAAATGCAAAAA
Source organism: Etheostoma spectabile (assembly GCF_008692095.1). Classification (NCBI taxonomy): domain Eukaryota; kingdom Metazoa; phylum Chordata; class Actinopteri; order Perciformes; family Percidae; genus Etheostoma; species Etheostoma spectabile. The sequence continues at coordinate 5,247,473 of NC_045734.1, read as the reverse complement.
ACCCAGTGTTCTTTTCTCCTATCCCAGAATGTATCTGTGGTGTAGCCATTACCTTACTCCACGGCTGTGGAGATCTTGCAAAGCGAGACCATATGTAATTATATGCATTGTTTATGTAACATCCCTATTAAGTGTACTGTGTCACAGCAGCCAGTGTACCTCTGCTCTGACTTCTCCCTCTGTTGGCAGAAGATGCACCTGAAGTACCAAAAAGAAAAAAGAAAAAAAGAAATCCATTGACAGTTTCATACATGTGCACATTCCACAGTTACCCGAGATTCGAGTAAACCTTACCGTACTCCTTCCTGTGGTACTCGGGAGAGGAGTTTGTGCTTGAACTGTCTGCAACATACCGACAAAATAAAGATCACATTAGCCTTCAGTACATTTTCTCCTCTCAAATTGCTGTAAAGAACAGGAGTGATGTTGGCCTTTAATTCAAATAAAAAAAACTATGTGAAAAAGACCAGAACTTTTAGACCTAAGACTAACCGTTAAAGGCATCTGAGAAAGCTGCTGCCATGGTGGTCAGGCCCTTCCTCTCTTTTGGAGCGGGGGAATAAGCTGAGGACGAGCCTTTCTTCGCTTCCCTAGATCCTCCTGAACTATAGCTGGTCTTTGTCACGGTTGAAACTGTCACGGCGCCTAGTCCTTCCGTTTTTCCTTCTCTGCCACCACTCCCAAAACCATTGGACAGGCTGGAGGACTGCCCTCCAGCAGCCCTAAACCCCACGTCTGATCCCCCTGAAGCTGCTGAACTCCCTCCACCTGAGGATTCAGCAGAGGAGCCCCCTCGAGTAGTGATGCCGAAGCCTCTGGGGCCCTTGCTGGCTCCTGATCCACTGGAGCCGGCGGCATGGGAGCTGCTGGATGTGAACAGAAGTGAGCTCTGTGTGCTGCTTGATGCAGCTCGCTCACCTGACCTTCCGGTGCTCAGAGAACGGTCACCTGGAGGAGGAAAAAGAACATTAAAAGAGGGGAGAGGATTTACCACCTCATTATGATAAAGCAGAGTGGTCATTTATTACAGTCTTTAGTAAAACGTTATACTTGTGTGCAAGGGCGTAACTTTGGGATCAACATGGGGGGGGGCACACACATGCATGCATGTATTTAAAAAAAATTTTTTTTAAAAGCAGCAAAAACATCAAACATCAAAAGGCGACACATGTCGGAAAAAGGGAAAAAAACTTCATGAAAAGCGCCTTCAAGGACAAAAAAATGCCACTACAACCCCGAAAATGCAACAAAACGGGGGGAATTACGCCTATGCTTGTGTGTTATAACCAGATTAACAACATGTGTTTGGTATTTTTGCATTACCATTTTAAAAATTGTGTGTGTTGGAATGATGTGTGCGTGCGTCTATATTAACATTCATCATTATACTACTCCTCTCAGACAGTGATTGACAGTTAATAATAAAAACTATTTTTATGATGTTTCAAGGCTTGTTTCATACCTAAGAGAAATGACTAATATCTTATTTCCCAACTCCAGTTTTAATGACAAGACTGCACTGGAACAAGCTGTTTGACCTTTTTAATGGGAATTCCTCTTTCTTCTTAAAAAAAAAAAAAACATTCCCAGGGTAAGCCACTGCTTGCCTGCTAGTGTGCCTGAACATGCGTTATTAATCAATAATCAATAAACTCTCCACTCCTATACAGTATGAGATTAAAATTATGACAGGCGCAAATAATATTTATTGCTGCAGGTGTTGCCCAGGGTTGTAATCTTTCTCTAAGAATGACAGGCATTAGCGCCCTCTAATGGTAGAATATAATAGGGTATCCCTATAATTTATGGCTACCTGAACATACAACAAAGCTGCACTGAAACTGGGGTAGGTAGTTTATTTTTGTTATTGTTGGCCACAAATCCCATGATTCTCTTTTAGCATATTGTAATCAGAGCGGTCTGAGAGGAAATGTCAGCATTCACATTGATCAGTGCAGCTTTAAGACCCTAGGTTGCATTTTGGCGAGAGTTACGATTTAACTTCCCAATCTGGACTTCAATGTGTAACCCTGTAACTAAACAATTAAATACGTTGTCAATGTGCATGTGGTGATGATGATGTTCGCTAGGTGCGAAGATGAACAATGGCTCAGCTTACTTGAAGTAGCTGTTACTGACTCCGTGACCACTGCAAAAGAAAATGTCCACTATTAATGCAAATAGTCATGTACACTGATGTTGTTCTATTATTTTAATATTACTGTTGTCACTAATGGCATATCCTATGTAATTTTAGAGCTTCTATTAGCTTGTTTTAAGTTAGTTATGTATTAAAAAAACATAAATAAAAGTTTAGAAATGTTCCGATTCTGTTTTTTCATTTCTGATTCCGATACCTGAACCGGCGTATCGGCCAAAATCAATTACCGGTCTGATAACAGTGTGTTAAAAACCTTTTTTTTTTTTTTTATATATGAATAGTAATTACTTTTAACAGCTGTACAGTACTGATACTAAATGGATACTATGTGATTGCTATCATTGTTGAACTGTTCGGATTGGTGCAGATTGCATACTCACTGATACCAGCATTTTAGGCAGAATCTGAAGCATTAAAAAACTATTAGTGTATGCATCACTGCATCCCTGGTTTCATATTTGGAAACATCCCCAGTTATGGGACAGCACCTCTTACCTCTGCTACTTACTCCACCAGAGCTGACCGTCGAGGATGTAATTAGGTTGTCCATCCAAAGTAAGCTGTTGCAACAACAACAACAAAAAATAAAAGGGTGCTTGATTATGGGGGAAAAAAATAATCTTGATTATTTTGGTTAATATAGAAATTGCGATTATTCAACACGATTGCTCGTTGACCTTTGTAAATACGTTGCAATTAAATTGTTGAACTTAAAAAAACAGTGAAACAGTTAAACAGATCAACAGTGAAAACACCTTGAACTGTGACATTTCCCTGAATACTTTTCCCATTTGAACATTTAAGAATTCACAAAATAGGAGTTTACTTGCAAAACATATTGTCAATTATTCTGTGATCATTAGGAGCCAAAATTGTAATTTGCGATTAAAATCCTTGATTTGAATGTTACATTGTGAAATGTGAAAGACCAAAACTGTGAAAAAGTAGCTTTTCATTACATTGGGACTGGAAAGTTACTGCACCCTAAGGCAGGATTTGCACATGCAGTCCTTTAAATCATTTCATTTTGTGGGATCGTATTTCTTTTTCTTTGTAGCCATGCCTCTTGTGGAAAAGGGCTCTTTAGAATCTAACATGCCACTGATTTAAAGAGTTCAGCTGAAGATGTATAGGCAGGGCGTAGCTCTGTGCTTACTTGATGAATGTGGCTTTTCCTTACAAAAGGACCGACAGTATAAAGGCAGACCACTACAGAGCCTCATCTGAAACAGGTGTAAGGTTTCAGTCAGAGCTGGAGGAAACGACATGAAATCTTTGGCCAGCAGTCATATGGATGAACTCAAAGTATAACGTATTTCTGAAGGCGCGTATAGACTGTCACAGCAGAGGCCTTTGACATGGGAAATGAGTTTGATCAGGATTTCTACTTTCTGAAATTAGTGACATCCAGAAGAGAATTGTCAAAATTTGTTAAAAACTGCTGTCTCTTACAGTGCGTGTAAAAGTAAAAAAGCGGGTGTTTTATGTTAATGAATTGTGGGGACGTAATTTGGAAGCAATAACATAGAATTTATATAGCCTTGTGTTTTACAAGAACAGCGTTCCTGCAGGTTTCACCAAGTCAAATGTAAGACTTTTAAGACCTGTTTAAGACCATGAATGATATTTTGGACCTTTATCACAACATCAGCTGAGCCCTTAATTCAGTTTTTTCAAGCCAAGTATCGTTAAACTTGTACTTCCCCACGGCTGAAGAATAAAATCTGTTTGAAGTCCGTGGTACAATTGGAAAGGTACTCACGCCGATAACACAAAAGCTGATTGGCTGCAATATAAGCTGCAGGTCGGTCTCATTTTTAGCCGTAATACAGCAAATTACATTTGCATTTTTTTTAATATCATTCCAGCTTTTGTTTTTAGAGAATTCTTGTAAAAACTGGTGTAGTGTTTTGCTTTTCATCTCATTGCTCGACTTGTCCCCAGGTTAGATCTGTGGGTGGTGGGGGAAGTAGTGTGAAAAAGAAGACATCAACCAGCTGAGAGGATTCAGTCTGTAGGCACACATTGCTGTATTCACATAAAGTATGACGATTTTCCATCACACACTCACATTCTGTAGGTTAAAGCCATGCTACTTAAAGCTATAGTGCGTAGTTTCTGTCACCCCCGTGAGGAATTCTAAGTAAAGACAACAAAGCATGATACAAGCATTCCGTGATCACACAGCACCCCCACCCCTCCTCTACACAGATACTAGTAGCCAAGGAGGACACGGAGGATATAAAAAAAACAGGATGGTCTCTTCTGCGCACGAAAGTCGCTGGATGACGTCGTCTTGATTAGCTTTGTAGCAACTCATCTGGCGTAGCGGACGTTCATCAATATGCAAAAAGTTAGGCACTAGAACTTTAACTTTTAAAAGAAGAACTTCCACATTGTTCCTCTGACAAATAACATTTAAATCAGTACCCTCAGGTGTTTTTCCTGCTGCAGCCTTACCCAGCCTAGTATGACCGATAGCTAATGTTAAAAAACTTTAGGTAGATGTTGCAGCTCATCCCTTTACTACTCTTTTTACTTGTGGTCCTGTTCCACTACATTTTAGAAGGATGGTACCTTGCGGCCACAGTATACTGTATCTGCTTTTTAGACGGGAGACACCAACATGGAATTGGGAGACGTTTTGTTCAACGTCTGGCATGTTTCTTGTAAAACATGAGGAAGATCAGTTGACTTTATAAATTCTATGTTATGTTATTGCTTCCAAATGATATCCCCAAAATTCATTAACATTAAAGACCCTCCATGTTGGTCTTACACTCAGTGGCTATGACAGCATTTGGGACAACTAACGGTTAAACATGGTTCTGTTTGGCTCGCCAGGCCAACCCTGTTTAATGTGAGTGAGGTTTGCCTGTCGCACTACAAACCTGGCCTTTTGGTAAGCTAATCAATTGTTTGCGTTTGATCCCGCAGGTATTTTACCATTCAAATGCGAAGCCCTCGTAACTTCTTCATTTGTAAGTAAGTGGTAAAATATCATCTAATTATTCTAAGTTACATTTTTTGACGCAGACACTGTAAAATGACATGCAGCTACAATATAGGCTTTTCTGAGAGATCAAGAAAGTTGACTTGTTAGAGATAGCTTTTCCATTGAAAGCTGAAATTTGCCTCAGGCAACTGGTCTTTATGGAGATATTATCTTGATCTGACAGGGGAGTATGGGTATTTGGCTGTGAAAGGCAGGTGAAGCCCTACAGCAATGCCATGGCATGTATTGTACAGTACAAGCCCCAACCATATGAACACAGCCTGCACCCACATGAAGTCACTGGAGGAGTACAACAATGAAAAAAGAGAAGTATCTATGTGAATAGGACAACATATTGGCTATGTTTCCACATTTCCATTTCACAGTAAACATTGGCATTGCACTCTTACATCCCAACTATGTTACATGCAACTACAGAGAAAATAATAAATCTGGACTGAGCCAACGGTAGAGGTGAGCTGTATGTCTGTTGGGTTAAATGCACTGGTTGGATGTATCTCAAGTATTGTACTTAAGAAGAAATTTGAGTTATTTGTATTTAAATTGAGTCTTTTCCTGCCACTTTCTACTTCTACTCCGCTACATCACAGAGAGACATATTGTACTTTTTACCACTCTACATTAATCTGACAGCTTTAGTTACTAGATACTTTACACATTAAGATTTTTGCACACAACACACAAGTAGCTTATAAAAACAGTGTTGTATTATAAGTTTAACTACACAACAACATAACGACTTTCAAGTCCAGCTGAAATGATTTGTACATTCATCCCTTGGCTGATTGACAGAACAGTTTGGATTGTTTCCAGTTCCAGTGTGAGGATTTTTCCACATGGATCTGAATACTTCTTCCATAACTGGTTAAATCTTCAATCTTTAGCAATGAGTGCATTTCATGCTGCTGACTCTTTACCTACAACCCGATTCCATTCCCTCAATTGTTTTGTTAAAGTGCAATTTTTGCATTTAATCATACACTGCAACTTCCTTAGCTCCTCTATTACTTGTTTTTAGTACTTGTAATGTATAGTGCCTACTTTTTCATGCTTGAAATTGTACATCAGTTGGGTCAATAATGTTGATCTAATCTTATCTAATCTTAAGAAAAAGAAAAATATTTAGCATTTTCTAACGAAACCTCATAGTTAAAAATGTGTTGTTAACATTAAACAGACCACCTATGAACCTGCTAGTTATTTTTTGGTACGTTATTACTGTTATTTGCAACTATTATCCCTACTATGAGTCATGTTATTATCTTTAAGTAGCAACCACCTAAAGCCATACAACCATAGTTCAATGTTAACAAAAAACAACAACTTACCTTTTAGCACATTTGTTCAGAAATAATCCCTGTCTTATGTCTCCCAGCAGCAAACACTTGATCAGTCTATCCTGTTCACCACATTGCAATGTAGGTATCAAGTCCAGATATTTGGAAGACTACGCTGTGCAGTGCCAGGGACTTGCATGTGCCTGGAGAGTTTATGCATTAGCTTTGTCTGACTCATAGCGTCAGTCGACATGTTCCAACAAAGCGGATGGCGCCGTCAGTCGGTCCAGGACAGGTACCTTGTTTAGACAGTACAGCAAAGATAGCCCAGGGCTCATTGAATGAGTAAAACACAGGGCATTATAGTAGTAAAAGTGATTACGTGTAATGCCTTGCACTACTGTATTACTAATTACATTTGCTTGTTTCTATAATGACATGCTTTGCTGTGAAGACTAAAATAGTGCTTTGTGAGTCATAAAAGTGAATGGAATGTGACCTGAACAATATTGAATACTAATGAAGATGAAAAGTGAAATGCTTAACTTTTTAAAGCTCCTATCCTTCTAACTTGTTTTGGGACATGTGGTGCGGATCATGATTCAGCAGCAGATTCCTCGCTGTGTATCTACATAGGAGCAGTAAAAGGCAACAAACTAGACATTGACACAATTGAGAAGGATGAGTTGTGTTGTTGTGTTGGGAACGTGAGGACTTTGTTTACATGCTTTGAGCTTCACGGCGGTGGTGAGGCCTGACTCGCTCACTGAGCTTCACACACGCCCACCAAAACCGTGACTGCACTTTGAGAGATTTCTATTTATTCTCATTGGAGCTTTACAATATCTCATAAATAGGACTTAACATGACTTAATATCTAGTAATTAGGATTTCTGTTCTCATAATTAGGAATACATATGCTATTATTGAAACTTAATACCTCATAATTAACCTCTAACCTTTAGAATTCAATTATGACTCAATATCTCATAAATAGAATTTAGCAGTTGAGCATTATGCTCCATATAAATGGAATAACCTGTAGATTCCAACGAAATTGAACAGCCTGATTCATGTGCACTTTGAGTTGTATAACATTCTGTAATTTGTTTATTTGTGTACTGTGAATTGCAACTGTATATTTCATATTAACTACTGTGTTCAGTAATTTGATATGTATTGTAATTTAATGTGGCATGTATTCAGGGCGTCATTGGCAATGAGAGCTTGCCCACAACTGGCCCTCCCTGTACAAATAAAGATATTATTATAACATCTCATAATTAAGACTAAATATCTCATAATTATGACCTAATGGCTCATCATTTGGACTTAGTTAGAACTTAATGTCTCATCCCTAGGACTTACTATCTCATAGTTAGAACGTAATGTCTCATCATTAGGACTTAGAACTTAATATATCATCACTAAGACTTAATATCTCATAGTTAGAATCTAATATCTCATCATTAGGACTTAGAACTTAATATATCATCACTAAGACTTAATATATCATAGTTAGAATCTAATGTCTCATCATTAGGACTTAGAACTTAACATATCATCACTAAGACTTAATGTCTCATAGTTAGAACCTAATGTCTCATCATTAGGACTTAAACTTAAATATCATCACTAAGACTTAATATCTCTAGTTAGAATCTAATGTCTCATCATTAGGACTTAGAACTTATATATCATCACTAAACTTAATGTCTCATGTTAGAACTATGTCTCATCATTAGGACTTAGAACTTAATATATCATCACTAGACTTAATATCTCATAGTTGAATCTAATATCCATCTTAGGACTTAGAACTATATATCATCACTAAGACTTAATATCTCATAGTTAGATCTAATGTCTCATCATTAGGACTTAGAACTTAACATATCATCACTAAGACTTAATGTCTCATAGTTAGAACCTAATGTCTCACATTGGACTAGAACTTATATATCATCACTAAAATTAAATCTCATAGTTAGAATCTAATATCTCATCATTAGGACTTAGAACTTAATAATCATCACTAGACTTATATCTCATAGTTGAATCTAATGTCTCATCATTAGGACTTAGAACTTAATATATCATCACTAAGACTTAATGTCTCATAGTTAGAACCTAATGTCTCATCATTAGGACTTAGAACTTAATATATCATCACTAAGACTTAATGTCTCATAGTTAGAACCTAATGTCTCATCATTAGGACTTAGAACTTAATATATCATCACTAAGACTTAATATCTCATAGTTAGAACCTAATGTCTCATCATTAGGACTTAGAACTTAACATATCATCACTAAACTTAATATCTCATAGTTAGGACAACTAGAGGAGGAAGTGTATGAAAAAGAGTGTTGAGCTGGTATACTGGCATATTGTCTATGCTGCAGTTCTAGGCTATGTGAGCTCTATGAGCTCGCAGGTTTTAGTCAACAGCTGTTAAAATGTGAATGTGGTGAAAGGGAGTTCGGATGCATCTCAGATGTCTGACTTTTGTCTCCATGAAGCATCTGGTTCTGGTTTAGCCACTCCTAAACCAACACAGCGTTTAAGTTTGGTGTCAAAACTGGTCTCACAGCACAAATCTCCACAACACTTCTCAATATTATTGGACAATTATGTAGAATAATTACTTGGTGCAATAATTTGTCAGCTACATGTGCAAAATGTGCTATGTATCCACTGCTGCTGCTTGTTATTCACACTGTACTCATTTATGTTCGTCCTGTTCGTATGTTCGTTATGTTTATGTAGACACAGGACTTCATGTTGACTCAGTAGAACAATAGTATTGGTGCAATCCATTTGAAACTCTTTTTAACCTCTGATCTTGTAACCTAATCTCACTTTAGTTCTACTTTTATTTATTTATTACTGAAGCTGTGTTACTTTATACTATTGGCTTGCTCTTTTCTTACCTTCAATTTGACTGTGAGCAACTAAAAACTTCCCCTGAGGGGATCAATGAAGTTTTCTGATTCAGAAGATTCTTGCTGATGTTGATATGGGCCTGCTAATAAAAACATTACTCCTTCACATTAATATCTGCCAGTGTCTCTGTTTCTATGCTGTTTTGCTGCACCTTTTTAATATTGGTCTCTAGTTGTTTTGCTGTTGTCATACAGATTTTGTTATTCTTTGCCTTTACCACGTAAAGGGCCTTTGAGTACCTTTTTTAAAGCGCTATATAAAAAAACATTATTATTAAGTGTAAATGTCTCTGATAAATTGCAGTAATATTCTCCTAGTATTATGTTTACATGTTAACAAGACATTGTAGTTCGATAGTGTCACCTTGTGGTCTGTTCTGGTTTTATTTTGAAAAGCGCCGTTTTCTTCTTCTGATGTTTTTTTGTGATGCTAAACTTCCTGCTACTCTCTCGTCACAATGTGGTGCTCACCATAGACACCAACGGTAAAAACTTGTAAACACGTTAGTTATTTATCATATTCATTCTTCATCTTGTAAAGAAAGGGTTTACATTGTCATTTACTTCATTATTGTTGTATTGTTCGTACATATTATTTCCACGAGCTCCAAACTGTGAGGGTTTGTCAAGCTGGAGAGCGTGCTAGCTGATGGACGGAAACTCTGACTAGCGCCCTTACGTATACTATTTCATTTAAAAGAAGCATGTGACATTTTATTTCTCATAATAGCTTAAACCGTATATCATTTCATATGCCATATTGTTTATTAGTTAAATGTTAAAATGATTTGTATCGGGTGTAAGCATGATTTAATACGTGAACATGACTTATGTGTGAATTATCTGTAAAGCTACATAATGATTTTGTATTAGTTCTGTTTTATTCTGTAGATTTCACGGTGTTCATGGTGCTTATGGTGCAGCTGGTGCTTCCTGAGAGGAAGAAATTAATTGACACCGGTTTGAAACTCTATACGTCTGGTGCAATAAATCCAAGGAGCCGCTACATTAAGGAGGAAATGAGATAAGATAAGAAAAACCTTTATTTTCCCCACAGTGGGGAAATTGCGGTTTGCAACAGCAAAGACAGGTGAGTGCACAGAGATAAGTAAGTGTAAGTTCATTCAATCAGATAGCTCTGATTTCCTCAAAGCGACAATGCATAACCATCTCATAATTAACATCTCTGTGTTAGATATATCCAGGTTATATTGAGATAGTTATAACCACAGCCTTGAAGTTTTCTTTGCTGGTGAATGCAAAACGCAACCGGTGAAATAATATTGTACCGAAATGTCACACATAACCAACAGTTATTGTTGATATTATCAGCTTTTGGATATTTGTAAAAATGTGGCCATTATAAATCCTTAATACGAATTTCTTTGTCAGTGCTAGTAATTCATCTTAATTCATCTTTTATTCAGAAGCAACTGGTAAGAAGGACTTTGTATCTGAAACATTTTATTTGGATAAAAAGGCATTAGTTGGCATAAACATCTGACACCAACTGATTAGTGCTGAGTCACAGTTCGCTACACACAGATTTTGTAATTAAGGCTCCTGGTTGTACACACATCAAACAACCGTATGTCTTCCTTAAGAAGCAGTTGGTTTGACACCCAGGTTTGTGTGTATTTGAGCACTGTGCGTGCACCGTTTCTTCTTCTGTGAGACATTGTGACACTTCTAATAGAAATAATGCACTTTAGTTAGAGTTTTCTGCATTGTTTTTAGTCGTTTATGTGAAAACGTTAGTTAGTTAGTGCACACTTGATGAGAGGCGCTTAGAAGTAGTTCTCGACGTCGCCCATTTCCACAACCACAGTCTTCAGCTGGGAGTAGTACTCGATTGTCACCTGGCCGTTCTCTCTGCCAAAGCCTGGAGAAGCACAGTAGAGGTCATGTTAACAGTGTCTGTTTTAGTCATTCACCCCACTTTCATTCCGGAAAGACAACTTGGGTCGATCACTGCAATACAATCCAATACTATGGATGTATTTTCTTTGCATTTACATTGACAAAGTGGATATTCTGACCATTTTAGTTTTTCTGAATTGCTAAAACACTAAACCCCATTCTCTGAACCAAATGCTCAGTGGCCTAAACCCATTGGTCGATTCAAGCAATCATTTAATTGCATTTCACACTGGGATGCACTTTTCTTAAAGATATGTTTTTGGGGATTTTAGCTTTTAATAGACGGGACAAGTGTAGACAGGAAAGGGGGAAGACATGCAGCAAATGGCCGCAAGTGGGACTTGAAACCTGAGCTGCTGTGTCGAGGACTGAGCCTCAATATACGGGGGCCTGCTCTACCAGGTGAGCTATCCCAGGCCTTGGGCTGCACTTGTGTTGCAAAATAGTAAACACAGGCAGCATAAGTTACATACAACTACAACACAATTGCTATCATTTACGTTTATTACATTACATTTATCGTAACTACTCAAAATTGTACACACGTTTCTTTGGCCGGACCCAACACACAGACGTGATGCTGAGGGAGAAAACCATAAATCTTTGATTTTGCGGTTTCATAATATTTTTTTCTTTGTACCGTCATGTGCTTTTCATTTCGTTTTTTATTCTTTGGCCTTTGCAGTTGGACTACTGTGTTGTTCTACAAGTGCCACATATACAGACATTCAATATATTACTTGCGGTTTACAAGATATTCACTTTACAAGTTGTGGTATACTTTTTCATTGCAAATCGTGTTTACTGTAGGAAATGCTGCAAACAATATCTTTCTGTAACCTAAGGCTCTACACGCTGTGTTCTCAAATTTTTTGAGGTAATGTCTAATGAATGCTCTGTGGTGTTTAGTTATTGGACGGCTGTGTGTATGATCTGAAAGCATTGTTGGAGTTTGCCAGCAGAGTCAGGTGTTTTGTGAATATAGTTTGTTTTGTGTGTACAGTGTTGAGAAAATGGATGAGGTTTTCAAGAAATGTGTCTTAGCAATCAAGAAAACCTGTAACCTTAAAAACATCCTACCCGACATCTTGTATCCTCCAAATGGCACTTCCACGGGGCTGACGTTGTAGTTGTTGATGAAGCAGGTCCCTGCCTCCATTTTCTCAGCCACACGATGGGCTCGAGAAATGTCCCTACAAGCAGAGGAAAGGAACTGATTTCAGATACACATAAAAAAAAATCAGTAATAGTGCTGGGTTCAAATAATTGATTCTCTAATTAAAATTGATCTTTGAGTGATCAGATATCGACTCATAAAATCCAGAAATCAATTTTTTAATAATGCCTTTTTACCATGGATGAATAAGTCAGAAAAAGTACTTTTTGGGGGTCAATTCTTAATAAACACTGGCGCATTATGAACAATTATTTGAGGGTTGATTCTTGATTGTACACTTTGCACCAATAGTTCTTTTATATCCAGATCAATTGGTATTGTAACTGAAGTCCCTAGCCTAATTGATATAGAATCCAAAATGTAATTGTATCGGGACATCAGGAAACTGTTGGTGATACCCAGCCCTAGTCAACTTGGTCACACAGCTTCATCTGCCCTCTACACACAGAGAATACTATTGTACAGTGGATTCCACTTGGTAATTGCAACATTTTTATTGTCTGCTTTGTGCAATAAACTCATTATCTTCCAGAGCAAAGTGTCCGCATTGTTAATCAGTAATTGCAATAGACTGCTGAGTCATGCCAAACTCGAGTGTCCTCTGGGTGGACTCTGACCTGGTGAAGACTCCAGAAGCCAATCCAAAGGTGGTGTTGTTGGCCCTTTGGATCACTTCTTCCTCCGTGTCGAAAGGCAGCACAGACATGACTGGGCCGAAGATCTCCTCCTTCACACAGGTCATGTCATCTCTGCAGTTATCTGTGCCAGGAGAAGGGACTGGGTGTTAATAATGGTGCATACTGGGACACGCGGAGTAAAAACAGACTATGACTATGTCATGGTATTGCTTCAGTAGCTTATTGTTTATTGTTGATTACATTCTCAATTAATCGATCAGTTGTTTGGTTTATAAAATGTCAGAAAATTGTGAAAAATGTGGATCAGAATGCCCAAGACGACGTCCTCAAAATGTTTTGTCCACAGCTCAAAAAAATATTCACATTTAAGAAGATGAAATCAGAGAATTATTTTCAGTAAAAAAAAATCAAATGAATTAATCCATAACCAAAATAGTTGGTGTTTAATTTAATAGCTGACAACTAATTGATTAATCTTTTCAGAGTGTGTACAGCTGAGTGTTACAAGAAATCAAGACATCCTACCGAGTACACAGGGTGACATGAAAAAGCCCCCTTTCAATTTGGGGTCACTGGGGACAAATGGCTCTCCTCCACAAAGCACTTTGGCTCCCTGGAAAAACACACACAGACAGCATTAAACATAACTCTGAGAACTAAGAACTTTTCATTCTCCTTATCTCTCTCTTTCTCTTTCTCAGCCTAATCAGCTGAGTGGGGGTGTTCACTCTTTCATTCTAAACCCCGGCCTGTTTTGCTGCAGTTTTGGGGTTGAACAGCTTTTGCTCTGAACATTGCATCGTGCATCGAGCTTTGAGCTATGTTTTGTCTCGTTTTGAGGCTGTCAGAGATGTCACCCAATCAGCAGTGATGTGTTTGTAAACTCATGGTAATAAAAAGGCAGTGCGCTTGTGCACACAGCAAGGTGTTCAACGCACCACCGTTTCAGTTTAGATAAACGTTTTGTTGGGGCTGAACGTGCCCCGGTCCCCCACGCCTTAACCCTAAGCCTATGGGTTTATTTCAACCAAAACTAGAGTTGTGATGGTTGGAAAAGTGGAAAGACAACCAAAAACGGCTTTAATAGTATTTTGTTTCCGTTGACTTTCTCAGCAAAACAAGCACTTTTGTGATGGTAAATACAAGCTGCACAATTACCCCATTAACTTACATTGTAGCTTGTTTCGCTGACTGCCAACTGCAGCGATCTCGCTTAATACTGGACCAATGTCAAAGATTGTTGTTGCCATCGGTCACTCAGACACAAATAGGAAAATACTTTACTGAAGTCTCTCCTGACTGGACTGCTTTGAGGTCTAGTGAATTAACCGGTGGTGCTATCACAGCTGAGTGATCTTCAGACCAACCTCTGTATCAATTTATGGTTACTCCAAACTAATCACCCAAGGGTTATAAACACACCTCTTTCTTGGCCTGATTGACAAAGCCCAGCACTTTCTCCAATTGCGTCTTGCTGATCAGCGCTCCCATGCGGGTGCCATCCAAAAGGGGGTCCCCCACAGAGATGGCCTTGGTCCTCTTCACCACTTCTTCCAGGAACCGGGGCAGGATCTCTCTTTGCACATACACTCTGGTCCCATTGCAGCAAACCTATCCAATGCAAATAGAAATGTTTAAGCTGCCAAGAGCTGACAAAGAAAGGATTTGATTATTGATTACTTTCATAAAAACTGAAACAGTCAACAAATCAACAGTGAAAACACCTTGAAGTGTGAAATTTCCCCTCATACCTTGTTCCCCCCATTAAGAACACCAAACAAAAAAAACTTATTTATTTTTCTCGATTACATAGTTTTATGATCATTAGAAGCCAAAATCACAATTAAAATTTGATAAATTGCACAGCCCTACAACACAATGCATAAATAATACAACTGCCTCACCTGTCCCTGTGTCAGGAAGTTTGCCATGAGTGCTCCCTTCACTGCGTTTTCCAGCTCACAGTCTTTGAAGATCAGGAGGGGAGATTTCCCTCCAAGCTCCAGAGTCACCTGCTTCACCCCCTTTGCAGACATTTCCATGACCTGTTTGCAAGGAGAACACCCCGGGCATTAACAATGGGCTTTGTAGAGCAGTCAAAGAGCATGCTTTAAAGTACACCTTAAAATAACTGCATCACATTGTTCGTGCTTCCATTTCTTCTACTTTGAACAGGGTTTTCCTTCCTCCCAGGTATCCACTGGTTTCCATTCATTTGACTAGGATATAACAGTCATGCAGTGTCTTGAAAGGATCAATCTTGCACTACATATCTACATCAATTGTAATTAAAGTTGTATTATTATTATTATGCAGTTATTCAGTGCAAATTTTTATATTAAGATAAACTCACATATACATCATTTTCTCAAACAAGTTGAAGCTGTGCTTCCGTGTGTGTGTGTGTTTGTAACAAGCATAAGCACAGGGTCAGCGCACTGCCTAGGCACATTTTAATGCGCTGTTAAACTAATAAAAAGCTCTTAGCTTAATCACTTTCTGCTATACACCAAGAATGCGCCTGAACACACCTCCCTGTAAGACCAGCATGCCCATGGGCGCACAGAGGGGCACATGTGCATTTACTATATAAACGACGTGGGCGCTGAATGATCTTAAATTAAAAAAAGACAGGGCTTTGCGCCACGCAGGGTGCAAGATAGGGCCATGAGTCCCAGTTCACCCGTCTGGGAGGCTTGGATGTGATTTACGTGTCTGTGGACCGTCGTGCAACCGCGATTTTGATAACAATAATCTGGTTACCTCCCATTTCTCTTCTTTGCCTGCCCAGATAATTTGGCCCACCCATAAGAGAGATACATCATGGATTTTAAATGAGCAGAGTGGCAGTTGGTAAAGGCCACAACCCTAGCCTCCACCTTGCAGTTCTGGTCCTAATTGTTATTGTTGGTTAACAATTAATCATTACCATCATTAATGCAGTCATGGTGTTCATGTGAGGGTGTAGAAGTAGTTTAAGTCTCATTTTATCCTAATATTTTCTGTCCTGTTCACGGATTAAGTTCCTGCTATTGTAGCTGATCAACAAATTTATAAGGTCTCCTGAATACATTAAGCCTGGTTGCCTGTTCTCTTAATCCGGATTTAGACTGCCTGTGTCAGCCGTCCGACAAAAACACTGGCATGGTCCTTTTTGTTTAGGAATCAATTTGTATGCTGTATACCGTGACTGTGGCTTGTATGGCACACTTGATCACTTCCGTTTAGTTAAACAACATGTTAAAATTCATTGCAACGTACCTTTTTGCCGGTTGCCACACTGCCAGTGAAGGAAACTTTGGCCACCTTTGGGTGATGGCAGAGCAAGGTGCCAGTGTCAGCTCCACCTTGAACCACACAGAAGAGCCCATCGGGTACTCCTGCCTCTTTGTAGATCTCAGCCAGAATCACGGCAGTCACAGGAGTCATTGGAGAGGGCTTATATACAATGGCGTTACCTAAACACAACCAGATTTTAACACAGAAAGTTAACGTCTACACAGCTGTTCATGTTTAAGGTAAACAAGAGACACATGACTGCTGGACAAACAGAAAGAATGATCTCAAATCTTATAATGTGGAAATACACACTGGTACACACTCACCACATGCCATAGCAGGAGCAGATTTCCATGCAGCGATCTGGAAGGGGTAATTAAACGCACCGATTCCTACACACACACCGAGGGGCTCCCTCCGCGTGTACGCAAATGATCCACCAGGCAGCTGGACGTGTTGGCCTTCGATGAATGAAACACAACGCAACTTTAAAAAACAACACTACACGCAGTTATGGAACTTTTGAAAATCTCACTCTTTTTTTTTACAAAAAAAAAAAAAGGTGTGAGTGCACCCACCTGCAAGGGTACCAGCCAGGCCAGCATAGTACTCAATGGTCTGCCAGGATATATCAATATCCACCAGTGTTTCAGTGATGGACTTGCCATTGTTGATTGTTTCTAACTTTGCAATCTTCTCCCTTCTTTCCTATTTTTATTGAAAAAAAATTGTAAAAGCAAACTTTAATAAAAAAACTATTTAAAAAGTTACTCTGTTGTTATACATACATACATATGGGGTATTATACAATAACTGGCAAATACAGGTTAAAATCCTAAGCCGCGTGTCATCAAATAAGCCACACAGACACACAAAAGGTTTATTTTGTGCAAATGTAGGCCAGCAGTTAAAGGCGGTGGGGGCGTGTTTGCGCTTTTAATGAATAACTAGTGTCTTACTGTGTACTTGCGACGCAACACTGTAATCAGACTGGCTGGCTTTGATACTAGCTGGTTTTTGGTGACACAGCTTGACCATCTCACCCTGATAAGGCGGGCCGCCTCTAACATCACCCGAGCCCTCTCCATGCCTGCCATCTTGCTCCACTTTAGGTAGGCAGCGTGGGCACTCTCTATGGCCTCCTCCACCTCCTCAGCACCACAGGGTACCATCTGACACAGGACACGGCCTGCACATGAATATCAGCAGGTTAGTCTGGCTGAGCTCCAAGACAAGTTAGTAAAAAAAAAAGTGTTGCACAATCTGGTTCTAAATACATTTGGCCTGATGGATCCTGGGAGCGCCTTGGTAGCTACCTGGTTGAGCATGCAACACTCATTTTTTATCGCATTGGCTGCGGGTTCAATTTCAACCCACCGCCCTTTACTGCATGTAACCCCCCCTTCTTTCTCCCCCATTTCCTGTTAGATAGCTGTCCTATAAATTAAAGGCAGAACGCCCCCCAAATAATAATAGTAAAAATGCATATGGAGCCAGAGTGTGCCACACTTTTCATACTTTTCAAATCTATTTCCAGCACCTCAGAACAGCACTTATATAAACACAATAATTAAAGCCTGGGGGAGTTATTAGCTGTACTGTAACAAATGGAAGTTCCAATGTAAACACATTCAACTTAAAAATGCCCCAAAGTTACTCCAACCCAACAAAGAATAAGTAGAGATGGGAGGGTACGTTACATAACGCCATGTTCTCGAAGAGTGACTCCGCTGCACAGAAATGACCTAAACCTTCAAACTGCATGGGCTTTAACTTTTTTTCACAAATGTAATTCATTTTTCATCAATCATTTATTATATTTTAAGATATGATGCATTAGGCCGCATAGCGTTGGTGTGTCCTGTATGTACCAGTCGCAGGTTCAAACACGGGCTCTGCGTTTTTCTCCTGCCTGGGCCTCACTCGCTTCCCACCCCAGAAGTTCAGAGGATCTGTAACCAGCACGGTCCCTGTTGTGGCTCCGGGCATGGTGTCGAGAATTGACTGAGCCATATTCAGAGAGAGAAAGAGAGAGGACCTGCAAGGGCACAGGGAATTACAGCAACGTTGTTAATGACTGGACAAAATAATGTTTAGGACAAGTGTAGCACACTCTCTTCCCCTCCTAAGTTAAAAGTTCGCAGTGTTTAAGTGTGAAGCTGACACAAAGCCACCCAGCTAAACTAGCTAATACTGGAAAAAGCTGCGCACGAGAGCATACGAAAGTCATACAGTAGCTAGTATCTTACCGTGTGTGTACTTCAGCAGACGGAGTGGAGTGAGTTTGATTTGGACTGGGAGGGGACATAAATAATAACGCTGAAGTCCCGTTGGTTCGCACCAATGGGGTAAGCCTCTCCTCACTAAGCGTAGCTTCTATGGCGTCATTTTAATGCTAAGAAGCCATCACCTGCAGTTAGCATCCCATTGACTGCCATTCATTTTTGCGCCACTTTGACAGTGAATAACTTTATTTTTGAAGCGTTTCAAGACTCTATTTGTCCATTGTTTATTTCTAAAGGAACACAGCAATGTATAAAAAGGCGCCATTACCCTGTACCTCGCGTTGTGGCTCCGTAGCTCCGTAGCGTTTTAGTAGGCTAACGACTGCGTTATAACCACGCGACCTACCGGCGCATAGTCAACAAATCACCGTAATGTCAGGAGAAGCTCACAGACAGTTTTACATCAGCTGTTTAGGTTTAATTACGAACGTTAACTAGCATGTTAGTTAGCAATAATTAGCCTGTTCCTATGTCATCTCCTTACATATACCTACGCTCTCCGTCTCTGCTGATTGAGAATGATTGTTGATTTCTCTTGGCACAGCTACCAGAAGACATACAACTTAAAGAAAAACTAGATCACTTATATCTTAAAAAGCTCAAGGGGCTCATGTAAGGTCTCGGGCTAAGTGGATAGAGGAAGGGGAGAAAAATACGTCTTATTTTAGTGGATTAGCAAAAAGAAGACAGGAGAGAAAGATAATTAATTCGTTATTGGTTAATGATTCAGAGTGCACAGATAGAATAACATCTGAAGAAATTCATCAATTTTACTCCAAACTTTAAGGCTCTGATTATTCAAGATATGACTCAGATATTTTCCTTGGTGGTTTGAGGCCATATATCCCCGAGATAGACCTAGCCTTTAAAGAAATCGGTGACTCTGAGATCAGAACGGCAGAATTAGATGAACATTAAGAGAACAGAAGTAGGGAAAGCCCCAGAACAAGATGGCCTGACATCCAACTTTTACAAATTCTTTTGGGTTGACCTGAAAGGATTTTTATTGGAGGCTAAAGGACACTTACACCTACAATGAAACAGGGACTAATAACTCTCATTCCCAAACAAGGCAAAGACAAAAGATATATCAATAATCTTTGTCCTATCACCGTATTGAACACTGGCTACAAGCTGTTTTCTCATGTGATTACTGACAGGTTGAGGAATGGTCTGGCTGATGTTATAAGTGATACTCAATCTTCTCCGAGATAGATCTATACATAACAATATAAGATTGATATTAGATTTGTTAGACTATAAGCACTTAATTAAGGATGACGGAATTATTCTTTTTTTGGACTTTTACAAGGCCTTTGACATGGTTGAACTTACATTTCTTTTATGGACTTTGGAGTGTTTTGGGTTTGGGAATAAGTTTGTTGACATAATCAATCTTCTATACAGACATCAATAGTTCAGTCTCTTTGCCATTTGGAACATCTAAGCACTTTGATATGAAGAGAGGCGTTCGACAAGGTTGTCCAACCTCGCCTTTGTTATTTATCATTGTAGCGAGTTACTAGCAATCCATGTAAAAAATAACTTGAACATCCAACCCCTAAATGTCATGGGAAATTCATTGGTAATATGTCAACTGGCACATGACACCACACTTTTTTTTTTAAAGAATGCAAGACAAGTTCCAGCGGCATTAAAAGAGATTTCTTTGTCCTCCAAAGCATCTGGTTTAAAGTTGAATATGGAAAATGTGAAATTTTAACTATTCAAGACCATGATATGATTAATATGTATAATTTCCCAGTTAAAAATGAAGTCAGAAAGCATTATAATTTCCAAAGATAAAAAGGTTGTCTTCAAAGAAACCTATCTGCTTTTGGACACCTTTTACTTACTGAAATGCAAAGTTTGTCAAGACTTACCTTCCCAGCCTACTCATTGGACATATCCGACAAATTAATTAAGAAGATCAATCAAGACAATTTAAATTTACATGGAAAAATAAATATCATGATGTAAATAAAAGCCATACAATGAAACCTGCTGAAGAAAGGGGGCTAAGTGCCATTGACTTTATTGAATCTAATTAAAATGGTTACAAAATATTATAAAGGCGATAATTTCTGGTTTGATATCCCCTTCAAAATCTTCAAAATGTTTGGTGGCATACAATTCTTATTGAGATGTGACTTCAACATTTCCAAACCATCTAATAAGCTTTCAACTTTCCATCAACAGGTTCTCCAATACTGGAAACTCATACGCAAACATAACTTTACTCCTTACACAGTCTCAATATGGAATAACAGAAGTAAATTAATTAAGAGAAAATCCTGGTCAAAAGGGTGTCTGGTCGATTGTTCATTTATTATATAATTGTGGTAACTTCTTAACATATGATGTCTTCATCTGGAAATACAGTTTGATGTGCACTGAGAGACAATTTAAAGCTGTAATTAAGGCAATCCCACAAGCTTTAGTCACTTTAGTAAAAGGTATGTTAACATACTCTGTGGTTATTCCTCAGGAGCCCACTTTAATCATAGATGCATATAATTTCTTAAATAAAAATAAATGTAATAATATTTTGTAATTGAAATGTCCTCACTTCGATCTGCTTCCCTTCACCATTCAAGAGAAGACATATCTTCCAGAAGTTTACCAGCAATAGTTTAGTGAAGATAAGAACCACTTACCTTTCTTTTCCTATTTCACCGAAGGTAAAATAAGTTCACTTCAAAGTGATGAATGAGATTCATCCATGTCATTTCTTACATCCAAGGTTTAATATGGATATGAATGTTTGTACTTTCTGTAATTCTGACATTGAAACCGCAGAACATCTCTTCTTCTCTCGTAGTGTAACCCAGACCTTCTGGGATGCTTTCCAGTACTGGACCATGTACTATACACAAAATATCTCAATTTTAACATATTTTTTATTTTTATTCATTTATTTAACCTTGATTTAACCAGGACGTCCCTTGAGATTGAAAGATTTTCCGAGGGATATTAATACGTTAAATCTGGACTTCAAATGGAGAACAGAACAACTGAGTTTGGAGTGAAAAATCTCATTTTAATGGTAAAATATTTCATACACAAATGTTGATTTCTTAAAACATGTCTTTAATGCCTTTATAAATGATATAATTCTGTGTCAACAATCCTTGAAATGTTGCAAAATAAAAAAGCCCTACTTTTTCCTGAATACTTATGCAAACTCGTTCCTGCTAAGTGTCCACTGCTAAGTCCCTCATAGTCTCATTTCTCCTTATTTATTTTGTTTGTTTTGTTTTTTGGAAAATGTATCAACGTTGTATTCCGTTTTCAATTCATGTTGCAGAATTGACTGAATATGGTTGCAGTGTGCCTTGTTGTATGTTTGATATGAATCTTATAATAATAATAATAATAATAATAATAATAATAATAATAATTATAATAATATTTTTTTTTAAAGCCTTCACTGTTTTTGCAAAAAAACACATTTAAATAACATTTCAGAAAATAATGCTCCAGAAAAACAATAATACATATTAAATAAACTTAACAATAGTGTTTATAACAATAAAAAAAAATGTAGAGGGGGATGGTTAAACAATATAAAAATTGCAGTGAAACTAAATTAATATACAATATTCTTCAAAAAGTTCACCGTATGACAGAGAGTATAGAGAAATGTGGTCAAATATATCAGGGTTGTTATATTATACAGTATGTATCAGTGAGTGTATGTGTATGTAAATTTATTTGTGTGAAGTTTATGCATGTATGCATATAGATAGATAGATAGATAGATAGATAGATAGATAGATAGATACCGGTATTATATTATAATATAATTTATAATTTATAACAGCAATGTAGATATACGGTATATCTATCCCAGCAATTTACATCTGCTGATCTCTTCTACTTTGTCTCCCTTTATGCCTGCTACATAATATTTTAACAAGAATATAAATTGTTTAAGTTTGCAAATGTGTAATTACTTTTTGACCGGAAAGTGTTCTATTTGTATCCGTTGTACTTCCGGGTTGACTGTCATGGCAGCGCCCGTTAGAATGCAGCAGTGAACGATAGCTGAACCCCTGTCCGTTAAGAGACAGCCCTAGCGTTGGCCATTTCGCGGAGCAGGGCCCAGTCATGAATCTCAAAGACGTGTGGAAGTGGAACACGCGCCTGTCCGCAGTGTACGCTCTCGGTATCTGGACCATGGTCGGTTCTTACGCCTACTTCAGGTACACAGGGCGCTTTAAGGACACGCCAGGTGAGAGGACCAGCTGCTGCGCAAACCGGCTAATTAGGAGTTGGAACTAGATGGTGGGACATGAAACGAGCCGTAGACATATTTTGTGTGTGTACACGGTGTCCTCCATTGTAGCCTATTGCAAGCTTGGTAGCCCACCGGGCCTGTGTATTTACTGTGTAACACAAAACGTCCCGAAGCATTATAACATGACACACCATCAAAACTGCTCTGTAGTCTTATGCAAGGATGAGAACACGGATATGTATTGCCAGCAATACATATTACCTATACATATTATTACAATACATTTTTTTTTTTTTTTTTTTAAATTATCATGGACCATTGAATCTATGATATGTAGGCCTAACACTACTCCAGCATTTATCTTATGAAATCACAGTAAATATAACAATAAAAAGAGGAATACTTTTTTTACACCAAATATTCAACTAAATATGGCACATTCAATTAATCCCGGTCTTCACGATTGGCCAATCGCATTCTGTCAAATCTCGATTTCGATTGGATAAAGATGAACGCTCAGCCCCTTTTAACTGTGGGCTGTAGAGCAGTTGAGTCTAATAGGTTAGTAGCCTATATATCATCCATTTATGTAATGCACTCTTCTACTTGAGTTCCATTTTATGCTCCATACTTTGATTCCACTACATTGCAGAAGGAAATATTGTAGCATTCATTTTTTATTATTATTATTTATGTACAGTTGTCAGGTTTGTCAGTCAAGTTGTTATACAGGACAGTATATTCCCCCAGCCCAGTTTGCGTGGATAAAAAATACCAATATTTTCCTCCTTGAATTTAGTGAAAGAAGAGGTGCAAGAGCCGGAAGATCCGAACAAGGTTGTCTACCTGTCTGATCACTCCAAAACTGTCATCGTCTACAAGAAAGACTTTGTCCCGTACAGCACACGGATCTACAATTACATCAAATCCTTCAGCAGTCAACCTGGGCGTGGAGACGGTGACAAATAGCTGCACCGGTGCAAAGGACGACGGACACTGAACTTGCTAAGCGCAAGTTTTTCTAACGCACTATGAATGAATGCTCCTGTGTGTGGACATCATCTTTATCGGAAGAACTTCCAGCACGCTGTCCAGGTTGGAGGGAGCTGCCATTGTTTTTGGGATGCTAATAATCTGTCCCCAGATATATTTACTTATGTCAACAGTATTCATTAGGCTATTACTGTCTGATTCATCCATACTATTTTCTAAATACAACTACTAATGCTGTATGAATAAACCGAATCTCTTAATTATGCAAGAGGCCCTTTTAGGAAAGTGTCCGAATGTTTTGCAATTTTTATTTTTATAGATATTGTCATTACACTGAGTGGAGACTGAGACTAGGGCTTCACGATATGAGGAAATGATCTAATTGTGATTATTTTGACTGATACTGTGATCAGGATATGATTCATGATGTTGGAAGGAATGATCATTTTTGTGTCATTTTCATTGAAAAATATGAAAATCTAAAAAAATGAAAATGATTATAGTGTGATTTTTGTGAGGATCTGTACCAAACAAAGATGTTTCCTTTAGTCTGTAGGATAGGATTTGGAGGCCGGGACGTCTCTGCAGCACCACGCTACTTCATTCAGAATGGTTTGACACATATTTAGCCTTTAACATAAATGGAGCCCCACCTGTGATTTGGATATTGCTCTATAGTCCATGTTGCGGTTTAAAAAAAAAATTGGGATTAAATGTGCAGCCCTAACTGAACAACAGTCTTGAACTAAGTGCTACCTTTGTGAAACCATTGACACTGCGGCAGAGAGGTGGTGTTTGAATTCTGTGGACATTTTGGATGCTGCAGTGTGTGGTGTTGGAACAGATTCCATTAAAGGGCGTTTCTAGTATTTTTGCTTCTCCAACTATAGCATGTCAATAGACCTTTTCCACAGCAAGCATTTTGACTTTTCACAGTAGGATAAGCACAGGTGTTACTAATAACATAAGCAATGGTCCAGTTCTATTTTAAGAGTCCCAGTGAGCTATGACTTTGGCCGGTGTTTTGGAATTCATCTGTCTTTAATTTTATTATTTACACCGGTGCTTTTCCTACTGTGACATGTCAAAATGTCTTCCATAAAAAAAGGTCTATAAAGGGTAGACAATATAATGGAAGCACCATTCAACATGACAATGTCCAACACCACAAAGTGCAGCTTCAAAATGTACAACAGAACAACACTCAACAACACCGAACGCTTTAAGGAAGCTACATTGTTTTGTTTTTCCGATCCTCCAGTGTAAGCAGTATCTGTCATTGTAATACCTGCTGATGCATCAACTTTGCACTATATTGCAATATTGTTGGTGTTCATAGTAATTCAAATTTGCATGGCATTTTTGCTTGAAAATGCCAAAAAATTGAATAGAAAATAATCACTCTCATTCCCTAAATGTAATTTACAACCATTCACATTTAGTATTTGCTGACAACCACTAAGTTAGTATTCAGAGTCGGTATTCAGATCCTTTACGTGGGTGAAGAAATACCACATTGTAAAAATACTCCATTCCAAGTCAATAAGTAAAATGAACTTAAAGGTGAAAGTAGGCATATCTGCAATGCAGGAAAATGACCTTCAGAGTTAACATAATTATTATGGCTGGATTAACATGTAGGCAGCATTTATGTTGTAGTTGCCTGAGGTGGAACTAATCTGAGCTATTTTATATGCTGTTGGGTGCTTACATTTGCTCTTTAACAATACATTGCATATTATGCTTATTAAGCATAGAATAGCTGTTAGATAACTAGTAAAAAGTACAATATTTCCCTCTGAAATCTAGTGGAGTACAAGTATAAGGCAGCAACCAATTTAATCAATCAAGTAAGGTAGAAGTACAGTAAATGAGTGAATACATTTAGTAACTTTCCACTTCTGTACAACGTAGAGCCATATTGGTCTGAGCGACTTGCTTGAGGTCATACCTCCGGAAGGAGAGGATGTATGCTGCGTGCTTAGGCCGGTAGAGGGCGACAGAGTCCTCCCCCGCCGGTAGGTCCTTGGAAGTTAAGAGAGCGTGTTCCCCAACACAACCAAAACAATGAAAGCTATCATTCAGAGGGTCACCAAGGCCACTGTGACAGGTAAGTGGCTGTTTTGAACTGAGCGACGGTGGCATGCTTTGACGCCTTTGATAATGTCGCTAAACTGAGGCCAATAACTTTCTTTTATTAAAGTCGCTGACCATGCATGCTAGCTAGCTAACCTAGCTGGGTTAAAATTAGCAGTCCCACTGAAACGAGTGAGGCTTCAGAGACAGCCAGTTGTGTCTTTGACCGGAGTCTAGACAGAGAACCGCTGGCTGGCAAGCTCGGAGGAAACGAGTAAATAATGTTATTTCACTGCTCAAATGCCCAAATGGTGAACGAGTCCTCTGGAAGTCGGTGGCACTGACTGCTGAATGAAAGCCCTGACAGCTGGCTCCTTTTCTCCACACACACTGATGTCTTTTCTTTCAGCTTGTCACATTACAGACAGCCAGTCTTGGCTGCTTGTCACTGAAGGACTACAGTGCTCACTCAGTCATCAGCCTTTTCCTCTTTTCCTACAGTGGGAGGAGAAGAGATCAGTTCAATAGGACGAGGACTGTGTGTACTGCTGGGAATATCAGTGGAGGACACCCAGAAGGATGCTGACTACCTGTGAGTGTTTGTGGGAGGAAGCCTTCACACCAGAAACAGAACTCTGACTGGATTTAAAATCCCTGTTTAAACGTGTTTGCCAGAAAAACTAGTTTGTGATAGGTGCAATGTCACATTGAGGAATTTGTAATTATTAGATGACAACAAGTAGTGTATGGGATTCTAGCTCGTAACAAGATATATCGGTGCAGAAAGCCTAAAGATCTGTTGGAGGTAACTTGTGACTGTCTCCATTCCAGTCAGTCTACCAGGTAGCACTAACATGTTTTATTTTTCAACTTTAAAATGTCCCTTGAAGTACATATCTTGGGTACAATTCTAAATAGCACATACTTGAATGGATTTTATATCCAAATTGTTTATGTTAGATGTATAGTTGCCATTTCTTCTGATTTATTTAAACAAATATTTGTATCAACCTTAAATATCCTGTATTGGTTGGGGGTCTCTTCTATGTCTTGGCTATGGCCGGGTTTCCGATGTAGTTAACCATTTAAATGTAGGATTCTACTATTGGCTTCCATTCATATTTGCACAGTATTAAAGTCTTCTAATACAGTCTTGAAATGTGTTCAAGTTGTGTACTCCAACACACACATCAGCTCTGTACATGAATGGCATTACCATACAACAATAATTCAAAATTGATTGATTTTCATGACATCAGAAATAAATGTAAACCAATGAGGATCATGTACAAAAGGTAAAGTACATTAAAAAAAATCTGACTTTATATCACATAAATTTCAAATGAGCAAAGATGTATAGTAAATTATTCATGATTTGTTGTTTAGAAGCTCAAAACTAACAAACGCAAGCAAGGTTTTAAAAAAATGATTCCTGCATAAACTGTACTATATTGTAACTCTGATCAACAATATAGACAACAAAGTTCTTTTTGTGATTGATTATCTCAAGTTTCAAGTTGTTTTTCATGTCCTGGCATGAAAAACAGCCACTGCTTGCCTGGAGGATAGGAAATTAGTCTACAAACTTGTAGTTTACTTAAAAAAAATATTCAGTATTATTTGGATAAAACATGAAATATTGTGGTCCCTTCAAATAAAGCTAATAAGGTGTCAGCCAACATTGACCAGATTGATCAGAGTGATTGTCACAGTTACAGTTTTGTTTCCTCACCTGCTTTTCCTCGTGTGTTTTCAGAGTACGCAAGATCCTGAACCTGCGGCTGTTTGAAGATGAGAACGGGCGAGCGTGGAGCAAAAGTGTCATGGACAGGGACTTTGAGGTGCTGTGTGTGAGCCAGTTCACACTGCAGTGCATACTGAAAGCCAACAAGCCAGACTTCCACTCAGCCATGCCTGCAGAGTTGGCTCAGCCCTTCTACAATAGCATCCTGGAGAACATGAGGAGTACCTACAAGCCAGAGCTCATTAAAGGTGGGTGGACTGAACAGATGACTGTAGGACCTTAGAGGAGAGCTAATAAAACACTACATTTATGCAAAAATCTGCATAAATTAAGTGTTTTATTTGTTTTAAGTTTAAGTGAAATCAGTTGAATAATTTATCCATTGTCCCACTTTTTCCCTTAACATTTAAAGTGCTCATATCATGCTCATTTTCCCGTTCATAATTGTATTTAGAGGTTATATCAGAATAGGTGTACATAGTTTCATTTTGAAATAAAAAGCGTATTTTTGTTGTACTGCACATTGCTGCAGCTTCTCTTTTCACCCTGTGTGTTGAGCTGTGTTTTAGCTACAGAGTGAAGCATCACACTCGGGAGTCGCACATGCGCCGTACATAGGTAAGGACTACTAGCCAGTCAGAAGCAGAGTGGGAGGGCGTGCCACGCTAGCAGCAGGGCGAGCATTATGACGTGTTCCTAAGTGACGCACGTTTGTCTCTGAAGTAAAGGCTGGACTACGATAGAGCAGTTTGTTAACAGTGTCTGAAGTAAAGGCTGGACTACGATAGAGCAGTTTGTTAACAGTGTCTGAAGTAAAGGCTGGACTACAATAGAGCAGTTTGTTAACAGTGTCTTCTGTGAGAGATGGTAAGTCCCTTTGGGGGGCACTTTGGGCTTTTTCACTTTGTAAACCTAAAACGTGCACAAAAAGATATATAACACAATAAAGGAAAGGGAAAAAGCCAAAAAGCATAATATGAGCACTTTAATGTCAACCCTAGGTCAGATATTGAGTAGCTTATAGCCCCTTTTTTTTTTTTTTTTGACAGTATGATGGATTTTGTGCAATCAGAGTTGAAAAATAGTTATAAGGGTCATTGTGGAAAGTGTGGAGCTCAGAAGATAGAGGCCAGTTTAAAAAAAAAAGTCCCAGGAGGTTACAGGACATCATGGCTTATAAAAAAACGTCTTTCTTTACAGACACTTGTTTCTGAGCTTATTAATAACAAGTCTTGAGGGTCACCATTATATCCACTCACTTGTACGTTTGGATCAGTGCCCTGTCCCCCCCCCCGCTATTTAATTGCCTGTATTACCACGTCAGTGTAAGGTCATACCTCTTTTGGGGGTGGGAGGTGTGGATTATCGGTGCTGTGACATGCTGGTGGTGACGGTTGCGGTGAATTGGGTCAGCCCACCGGGGAGCAGGTGCAGAGAACACCTCGTCCCAGCAAGGGAGGTATAAGTCTCCCTAATTAGTCCCCCCTCCCCTCCAGAGAAGGAAATATGATGATGCAGCGCCTCTTGCTCCCGGCCCACAACTTCATTGTGCAGATGGTGTCATTAATCTCGGGGACCCAGTGGAAGAAAGGAGAACATTTAAACTTCCTGTCCTCCTGCAGCCCCTTCGTTGTTTGTCCCCAATTTCTCAAGGCTCCACTTTATCTTACTCCCTAATAAAACATCTACCGTCCATGTCAAATCAATTCCACTTGTGTCTATTAACACCAGGGTGTGATGTGATATGGGATGCACTCGGCTACTTAGATTAAGCAGCATTTGTATGGCTACGTTTTGGTTTAAAAATGAATGGTATTCACAACATTTACACCTCACATTCCCCCTGCTTTGGCGTATCAGAGCCCCCAAACCGGAGACATTTGAAAACAGTTCTGACCCCGTTTTGATTCGGAATCTGCTGGGTCGTGTTGCAGTCTCAACGGCCGCAAACGGAGACCTATGGCAACATTGACGCCCACATTTCGCCGCCTTATTGCATCATGACGTCTCGTTCTCTGAGACCAATCTACTAACGGTGTATACATGCTGCCTCCAAATGCCCATTATATAAGAATCTTGATAAGATATGTGGTTTGGGCGTGTTCATTTAAAAGCAGATTAGTTCTTCTACTGTAGGCTAACCGTGGCACTGATGCTATTAGATGAAACTTGCCTTTATGTTATGTCTTTGACTTTTGAATCCCAGGTCTTATTCATTAAGGCTTGTAAAATGTCTCTCTGCTTTCAACTTGTGTGTGCAGACGGGAAGTTTGGTGCCTATATGCAGGTCCACATACAAAATGACGGCCCTGTTACCATTGAACTGATGTCACCTAGTGGCCCCACAGACTCCAAACAGGTATGTTATTGAGCATGAACGTTTGAATAGAGTAGTTTGACAAAAACAATCTTAACTCATGGTTCACTTATTAGCCCTTTACTGTGGCTTTGCTGGATGGCTTTGTCTATTAAACCACTAGGTGGTGATATTTGCTTTTCTGTTGTGTGCTGGAGCCATAGCCCAGGGATTTTCATCCGGGACCCCTAGGGGGTCCTCAGATTCAATGCAAGAGGACCTCCAAATTATTGTTAATTGAGGTCTTCACATGAATCCAATATATTATTAGCAAATATAAATCTCCAATGAAGATAGGCTTACTGGTCTATAGGAAAGGTGGTCACTAAGAGAGCCATCCAAAGGTACAGTTAATCTTAAGAATTGTATTTTTTAAATGAAAACATGATTTACAGAATACTGCCAACAATATTAAGGTTATTTTGAAAGCTTACTATTATATGTAAAAAAGGCATGTGTAAAGGCTTTAGGCCACCCTACAAGTTATTGCAGACCCCGTTAAACATCCGACTTTAAAACAATACATGTAGTAGAGGGTCCCTGAGCCATCTCGCTTTCAGTTAAGGGGTCCTTGGATTCAAAAACTGTTGAAGACCCTTGTCATAGCCTATTAACAGTCTGTGTGTAAGTTATAATGGTAAACTGAAACTTTCCCTGGAAATTAAATGAGTATACATAACCACCACATACATCAAAAATGGATAATAAATATAAAAAAATGCAGCCTAGAAAACAATTATCAGAGCTATGAAAAACATTACATTATAGATTGTGTGGTGTGTGAAAGTATGTGTTATGAACAGTAGAGCTGCACTAATCAGTATTTGTATGTACTAGCAATGGGTCAAAAGACTGTGTGATGTGAAAGGTGTCACCGGTAGTGATGAAACTACTGATAGTTATCACCAACGCTGCACTTTCCTCCACAACTAAAAGAGCATTTTAGCACTTTATAGCTCAGTGTTTTTGTTTTGTGGCCCACAAACTCCAATCAGCACTGTTTACATCTGCAGAAGGCAGCAAAAACAACAACAACTCGGATAGCAACGTGGTGGAACATTTAGCAGCTTCAGAGCCAGATATTCTCAGTTTGAGGAGACAAACCGAATCAGAAAAGGTTTTCTTGCCACAATAAGTATACTTATGTGGAATTTGCCAAACATATTAAACATTAATATAAAACTATCTATCTACCAATCTATCTATCTATCTAGGAACAGAGATACAGTGCTAATGTTGCTCTGTGTCTGCTGGTGGATAAACGGTGAGGATAGGCAGCTGCTTGTTTGGGGCCAGTTTGTCAATGTGCAACTTTAAATAATCTGTTGATAGTTAAACTAGCCTGTCACTAATGAGCAATTCCCTTTTAATGAATTCTTCCTTCATTTAGTTGTATTCTGGTGTTTCTCCAGGAGATGCAAACTACAAGAAATTATCCCGACCATTACTTACTTATGTCATCTTAGGTGTTTCACTGCTGCATTTTGTTACGTAATACATACATCAATGCTGGGATAAGGTCCAATCTGCTAGTAATTTCTCCCTGGCAGGTTTATTGTACAATGAGTGCACATTTCTGATATTTCTTGTATGTACTTGGCCGCATAACGTTTCCTTTATTTATTAATTTACTCCTCTCCAATTGTGTACAGTATACAGTACTCAATACTCCTTAGCAGTGGGGCACACACTCTCGTGCTGTATTTGCCCCTGAGATCAAGTATTAAAGGTAGGACTGGGCGATATGAAGAAAATCAAATATCACAGTATTTTGGACCAAATACCTCATTATTTATATTTTGACGATATTGTAGGGTTGACAAAATAATTACACAATGAGATTTAACATTTATAATCACCAGTAATGTGAATCTAATGATTAAGTGGGTAAAGCCAATAATAGAACCGCTAGAATAGGCTGGAAGGGTCAGAAAATGACATCCCTTTTACTTCTTTATCACTTCTTTATTCTGATATGGATATAATACTCATGTATTGCCCAGCCCTAAGTGAAGGTAAACTACTACAAGCTAAATACTGATAAAGGATCATACTGGACCATCTAAAGTTTGCCTACCAGCCTCGTCTGGCAGTGGACAACGCTGTCATCTATCTTCTGCAGCGAGCTCATTTGCACCTGGATGGCGGTGGTGACACTGTGAGAATCACAGTTTTAGATTTCTCCAGTGCATTGAACACCATCCAGCCTCTGCTACTAGATGAGAAGCTGCGGGGGATGGGTGTCGGTGCGACCCCAGTCTCCTGGATCACTGACTACCTGACAGACAGACCACAGTTTGTCCGCCTGGACCGTGTTCTGTCTGATGTGGTGGTGAGTGGTACGGTGGCCCCACAGGGGACTGTGCTGTCTCCTTTTCTGTTCACCTTATACACCACAGACTTCAAGTACAACTCATGTCACCTACAGAAGTTTTCTGATGACTCTGTAGTTGTTGGGTGTATAAGGGATGGACTGGAGGGATCATGTATATATTTCAAATATTTGTTCTTATATTTTTATTCCTATTATTATTATTATTATTATTATTATTATTTCTTGTACATTGTTTATATGTATGTATGTATGTATATTGTATCCTAGTATTTCCTTTAAATTTATATTCTGTGCTGTATGACTGATGTATGTTTGCTGCTGTAACACCATAACTTCCCATATTTTTTTTGGGATCAATAACTATATATCTATCTATCTATCTATCTATCTATCTATCTATCTAAATGTTGGACTCTTGGACAAAAAAGAACTTAAAAAATCCAGACCATAACAAGCTTGCCCTTTCCTAGAGTGACGTCTGCCATTGCCACCACTTCCACAACCTTGTGGAGTGGTACTGATTCACTGTGTTCTCACTCTGTCACCCCATGGCGTAGCTGAAAGCCCCGTGTGTGTGTGTGTGTGTGTGTGTGTGTGTGTGTGTGTGTGTGTGTGTGTGTGTGTGTGTGTGTGTGTGTGTGTGTGTGTGTGTGTGTGTGTGTGTGTGTGTGTGTGTGTGTGTGTGTGTGTGTGTGTGTGTGTGTGTGTGTGTGTGTGTGTGTGTGTGTGTGTGTGTGTGTGTGTGTGTGTGTGTGTGTGTGGAGAGTTCGTGCACACCCTCTGCAAAATGTCATTAATGAGCAATTCACTTTTATGAATTAATGAAGGCCTAAAATGGGCATTTTAACCCTAAACGCCATTCGACAGCCTTTGTTGTTTGATGCTAAGTTGTATTGAGATTACAGAAGTCTCCCGTTAGCATCTTGTATGCTACTTGTCGCAAAGTGACGCATGCATAACTCAAATCTGCACTCGACTTACATCGGGGAGCGACCCTGGCATTGCCATCTCTGAAGCCGTGCTCCTAGTATCAATACCTAAACTTTAGATTCACACAATGTTGTTAATATTTTATATTGCGCCCCTATTTTAGGAACCACTGGATTCATCAATAATGTAAATGTGTTTTTGGTAAATCCTTTTATTTAGTACAGTCTATTTTATGAATAAAACCAAAATACAATAATGGCTAGTTTCACCTCTAAGTATATTTTTTTTATTTTTTATATAAAAATGCCATTCGAATATACCCCACTCAGCCTTCTATTTCAGAAGAAGTTCATACATCCGTCCTGAATCAATTCTGGTCACATCCGTGGATTCCGGCCAACGTACTTATGCTTTGGCTACAGGCCGGCTTTGGCTGATCTCCCCTTGGTGGCCTTGACTCGCTAGCCCAAAAGGGAGGGATATTAAGCAGTCCTCAGAATTTTAATCTTGTCTCTTTGGGATGTTTTGCTGTGGGGGCCGAGGAGCCGAAGCCAAGGCTGAACATGAGGGATAAAAGGCCAGCCAATAGGCTAAGCTTGGCACGGGGGAGAAATGAAGCAATGGCCAACAGACACTGTTCCTTTCTTTCCATGAATCAGGGATTTAGTCCACTGCAGGTCAAATGGGGAGCAAAATGTTATCCAGAGCAATGATCATATAAATCATACCATTTGGATGTTGTCCTTGGGATGCTGAGCGACTGGGGTCCAAAGCCGAGGGGTCTTTTTCTGGAGTTTTTCTCTTTGTTTACCCGACTGTTTGTGCATTATGTTTCGGTCTCTAGTCTGGGATGAAAACCAACATACACAGACATGACGTAATGTTTGATCATGTTATGTCAGGTTTTTAAAATCGAGTTGGCATTCCGGAGTTTGGGGTTTAAATGAAGCTTTAACATTAGAGTTTAAAATGTTGATTGCTTTATGGCAAAAAGAGGAACACGCGTATAATTAGCACCTTTCACTAGCCAAATGTAAAATATGCAAGTGGCTGGTAATTTGCTTCACTCACCAGCCCAAAAAACAATGGTAATATTTTAGACATTCACTAGCAATTTGAATGGTGATTTTGAACCCTGCGTATGTTTATTCCCACTGTTGAATAATCAACAATGGCAGTAGGCCTGGTTTGATACTACAGCATGCTTATGGGTTCAAATGGGAATAACACAGATTTTTGGTGTCCTCTTTGAATAATGTAATGTCTTACACAATGCTTTGTATTTTAAGATGACATTCAGTTCATAAATATTTCCACGGTAGCATTAAAGTTTTAGCATGTGTGTTTACAGACCCCTTTCAGACGGCGGGTAGCATACCTACTTCATCATTACTGTTGTGGTGTTTTATAGACCGCAACGAATACAATGAGGAAAGGAGTTTGTGACTTGTCGTGCTGAGCGGCACTGGTTTCGGAGTGTGCGAGAGGCAGTGCATGCTGTCACAACAATTGAGTCATTGGAGTGATCGTGTGACAACCCAGAATAGCTCTAAACGAGGAGAGAATAGAAGTGGTTGTGCATCTAAAAAGACGAGTCTGATGTGTGAGTGCTGCTTTGTGGCGCTGACATGTTTCTCCTTCTTTGTTTAATCAGTTTCACTAATTCATGCATGTTGGGAGCTAAGGGGGAATACTGAACATACTGCAAAGGTCATGATCTGCAAGTCATAATGCAGCATGTCCATGGTAGAACCCGATTGATAATGGATTTTTTAGACAATACAAATATTTGGTTATTTGAAAATCAAATATATCAGCTGATCGATATTTAAAAAAAAAAATCCAAAAATGTGTAACAAAACAAACAGATTTCCCTAACATTAGTTATTTGGAGTTATTTAGGAGTTGTCACTAAAATAATATGATCATTTATTGTCACAACAGAACAGAGGAACATCAAAATATATAAGTTCTGATAAATTAAATGTATAAAAATACAAACTTAAGATATAAAACTTAAAGTCCTTTTAAACAAAAACACAATAACAACAAAAACATAATCAGTGTAGCCAACAGGGACGCTGTAGAGCGCCCTCTGGTGGACAAACTATGCAACGCCAATGCTCATAACATGGTTGACCGTCCGTTTTTATTTTATTTTTTCAATTTTCATTTTTTAGAATCATTTATTTGTCGTTATGATGAATGAATAGTAGAATTGCCGATACCGATATATCGTGAAATGATATATCAGCAGGTGATGATGATATATCGGTGATATATAACGATATCGGTCGGGCTCTAGTCCACGGTGTGTGCCTCAGTCCACAAGGAACCACAGACTGATAAGGTTTCAGTTACTGTTCAGCCATAAGAGATTTATTTGTAATGTTTTTAGAACTTTTTTTGTCTTAAAGAAAAACCAAAGATTTGCACACGACAGATGTGAATGTCCCACACCTATGATTTTAGATTCAAAACCCTATAAGACAATATTTTCTAAAAAAACATAAAATATTCATGATTAAATGAGCAACTAAAAGGGGCGTGGGGAGGTGGGCAGTAGCTCAGTCTATGGTGACTTGACTTTAAGACCGTACGGAGTATGCACTGTTAGCTGGGAAGGTGCAAATTTTCCTCCTGGGCACTGCTGAGGTGCCCTCGAGCAAGGGACTAAACCCCTAACAGCACGCAGCGCCGACTACATGGCAACCCCTTTACTCTGGGTTTCCACAGGCAGCTGAAGTTACAGCAGAGCGGAGCGATTTACCTCATTCCCTACGAGAAAGGCAGTATGAGCTAAATCCACGGCGGTGAAAGTGCCCGGATGTTCACCGCACTGCAGCTCTGCCAAAGTTGACAATGAGAGGGCAGACACGCATACGTGCCACCAATATATTCTGCCATGTATCTCTCTCAGGAATGTTAACAGCAAGCTTTCCAGAGGGCTAACCAGGCAGTTGATAATAGTTAGCATTATCTTCTCTCTGTCTGTCTCTCACTCTCTCTCTCCCTGACTGTGGTTCATCATCGTAACCGACTTGAATGGGCAAATGCTCACATTCAATGGCGTCTGGCACTTTCACCGATGAACCCTAACACCAGATACTGACTGGTCTTTGCACTCACTTCCTGCCCCTCAAAGAACTGATTTCAAAATACGTCTGTTGGTTTATAAAACACGGAACAGTTTAGGGCCAGAATACATTCCTGACCTGCTGCTACATTGGGAACCATCCAGACCTCTCAGGTCCCCAGAGTCAGAACCAAACGGGGGCAAGGAGCGTCAGTTTTTATGCTCCACACATTTATCTTGAACAAACTCCCAGAAAACTGCAGGTCCTCTGCAACTCTGTTGTTTTAAATCAAGGCTGAAGACCTTTCTTTCGTATGCTACCTTTCTTTCATTAATTACATAATTATGATTAATTATACTGCACTGTTACATTTGTTCTCGTATTTTATCCATTGGATTTTTGTTTTGTTTTTAACTGCTCTTTATTGTTTTATGAAAAGCACTTTGAATTGCCCTGTTGCTGAAACGGGCTATACAAATAAACCTTATAGGTCCTGTTTGTGCATGTGTGTGTATTTTGGGTCTACGTGAGTAATGCAAAAACAACAGAGCGTAACATTTTTTATTTCTCCATTGAGGGGTTATTAAAGTGCTTCTTTCTTTTCCTTCTTAGTTGAAGTTAAAGTTCGGAAGAAAAATTATTCCTATGGGTTATTTATTAAGTACTCAACTATCTGGGAACCCATCAGCTATCGGTCTGATGATGATTTAGCCTCTTGGTGTAAGGTCCAATACTTCGGCGGTTCCAGTGTAGCCAACAGATATTTCCGGGCCCAGAGCGGATCTTTCCGTGCCCCCATCATTGTTTACAGTCTGATTAGCAACTTGGGACGCGAGAATGGAGTTGGATTTGAGAGATGACGTCTATGACCGGATTGTTTCTCTGCATATGAATGCAGATAAATAAAAATGTTCTGCATTGCTTACTGCACCTTTTAAGGGCACATGAATTGAACTGTAAGATAAACATGTTTCTTAAATGAACCAAGCTTTCCGGTTTCTTGTGTTTCCTCAGCTGTCCAAGCAGGAGAAGCAGCAGCAGAGGAAAGAGAAGACGCGCTCCAAGGGCCCCTCGGAGTCGAGCAGGGAAAAACTCGCTTCACGTTCCCGACAGGACCCCAACGCCAGCAGTGGAGCCGACGGGGATGTGTCATCAGAGAGGGAGACCTAGGTCAGCAGGGTGAGGGAGCCTCGGAGACGTACACAAAAAAAAAAAATGCAGTCACATATAGTGGAATGTTCTTACACACACCAGGTGTCTGTAGATCATTAAACCAACCCGTCCTTTACGTAACCCTTTGAAATCAGCAACAGATATGGTCGGCCAGTTCCAACATTGGTTTGCTTTATTGTGATGTCATTTTTTGGAGTATCTTCAAACCCTTCTTATCCCTAACATCAATACAACCTATGCTCAAAAAGTTATATGTCAATCAACCACAACATTTTTTTAAAGTATTAAAATTGTCATAAAAAAATAAGAATCGGATGAGTGTGCATCAATTTTTACTAAATAAAAATACAAAACATAGTGATCCAAAACATGAACAAAATATTCCTTAACATGTGTTTTTATGAATTATGTACAAATGGTCTACAAGCTGTGTACATGTTGAGAGTTATGTACGTAAAAGTCATATTGAATAGAAAAGTAGTATTGATTAGATTAGTAGTGTATTAGTTCGACTCAACAACAGATACCAAAGGAACCTAAGAAAGAAACCTTGACCGACCTGAACACACAAGAAACTACTACTTTTTTGCAAGAGATTGCACAGTTGGTGTTCTTTTCTCCCTCGGTTAATAAATATCATTTTCCAAGGGAAGTTAAGCTCGGGAATTTGGCACAATTTCGTGAATTCTTTTGGACTTTTGGCATGTTTTGGTTAAAAGTATGCCTATTTAATTGAATTGTAACCATGCACTGCATTAAAGTGTAGCTACCATTTTTTTCATCCTGGACCCTATTTTTCTATGTTTTTGTGTGACAGCGATCTCGCTTAATACTGGACCAGTGTCAAAGATTGTTGTTCCCATCCGTCACTAAGACACAAAAACATAGGAAAATAAGGTCCAGGTTGGGGGGGGGGGGGAAACCTTACCCTTTTAAGCTGCACTCTTCCGTCACTTGTACAGATCATTTGCCAGTTTCCCTTTAATTAGTGATTAAATGGCAACCCTCTGCATGCAGGGTTTAGTACCTTTCCCCCATTAACTTTCTAGCTGGCTAGCTTACCACATGACCCATTCTACACTGCTTTACTGTGTTATACTGTATGTAGTTGACAAACCCATGGGATTATTTGGCAAATGAATGGAATATGTCTTATGCTTATGATATTGTATAATTTTTGTTTACATATGCATATGACACGGTAAATATAGCCGGAGCACTAATATATATATATTTTTTTATTCCCATGAATATTCCTGTAATTTTACAACCCTACTCCCATGTGTTATGTTAGTGTACAATATGGCAGCTTTAAATGTGCAGTGTGAGGAGATGCAGTGTGGTTCACATTCACCTCAGCATCTCTGTTTTTCCACTTCTCCTCTTCCTGCCTGTGCCTGCTCTCTTTGATATTGTTGATATTGCAGTGAAACTCAGCAACGCTCACAAGAGACAGACCTGTTTGTTTCTCATTCTGTGGCTCATACTGCCGGGGGATGAGGAGGGGTTGGGGTTGCTCTTATTTGCCTTATTTGTTTACTAGTGCAAAAAACAGAGTTCTGGGAGAATGGCGACGTGGAGGCATTGAGTCAGCTCCCTCCGTGTTCCTTCTGCCGTCCCTGCTGAGGCTGCTGCTGCTGGCTCCTGTGGCGCAGCTCCTCTCCCTCTGTGACCTCTCTGGCAGACACACACATTATGAGGATTTGCCGTTAAACTGGCACTTTAACGCCAGACATACTACTTGTTCCTCTGTGCACACGCACTGTCCGACACCAGTATGAACATTGAAAATTCACCATGGAGGTGTCTTGCATTTGAGATGAGGAAAATATACAATAACGTTGAATATCGCAACAGGGATATTAAGATATAACGGATGCTAAAGTGTACTCGGTTCTGCATTTTTGCTGCTTTCAGTATTCTGCTAAAATACATCATTACTTGTTGAATTTAAAACAAATGAAAAGGAAAATAATTTCCAATATTGTTTTGACATTGAATTTAAAGCGACATTGTGTAAGAAGTTCTCCCATCTAGCGTAGAGATCATATATCGCAATCAACTCGATCTCGCCACGCAGTTCAAAGTACGTATTGCAGCTATGGTAGCCCTCAAGCTTCAAAAAGCGAAAGTGTACGAAATGCCGTCTATCAGCCGTGGTTGTTGGAGTGCATGTCAGAGAGTGGCGCGGACGCGTGCTTCACACCACGAGCGAGCATGCGTACCATCCGAAGAAAAAGAGACTGCAGCGGTCCGGAGGATGATTAACTAGTTGGGATTTGGTGTGTGCGTCCAAAGCAGCTTCAATGTTCACTCTTTTTTTTCTGATGACGCCAGTCTCTTGCTTTTTCAATATCCGTTTTCTTTGTCTGGGCGAAGAAGAAGACTTCCTGAAATTTGGATTTTGAATACGTGTGGTCCTTCATTAGCAGCAGCTAGGAGCAGTGTAGCCTGTATGTCCCTTACTGGCTAACGTATTTCAAGATGGCGCTTGAGTATGGAGAGTCTACCCCAGTTCAAGCAAGCGCAGTTGTAAAATTTCAAGCCAATAAGAATACTTGAAATTGATGTTGGTGGAAAATAGTCATAAAAAAAGGACAGGTTTGTGAACGGGCAACACAGATTTTGATAATGAACAACTACAAACGTGACACACTGGGGCTTTAATGTACACAAAACATTATCATGTTATCATGATGACAATTAAAAATTGATATATTGTGCAACACTAGTTGGATTATTTTTGTCTTGTTTGGTACAGTTTTGTCTGTTCTATAATGCCTCCATGCAGCACACACACACACACACACACACACACACACACAACACACACACACACACACACACACACACACACACACACACACACACACGCTGTAGTCCCATCTCAGACTCTTCTACTGCAGGGGGCCCATGCACTGTAATCCCCAAGTGCATGTTGGGTAAGACTTAGAGGCTTCAGCACCTCGTTACATAAGGCCTCTTTGTCTAACAGAGAGCCAGATCGAGGGAGATCAGCAAAAGAGGGGGGAACAGTCTGAGAAATCAAGAGAGTTATTTGGATTTTAATGTCAGCGGGGGAGTGCACACACAGCACTTTTGGAAATGTGTGAGCTATGCTGGAAGGAGAGGTGGAAGAGGGACATTTGGATGTAAGAGAGTTGTCAGACAAGGGGCTTGCATGGCTCTGTGGCTGCATATTTTAAAGAGAGAATTGGTGTTCCCAAGATTTGCTTTGCATGACTTAAACATGAGTTCTTTCCCCTGAATGAGTAATTTGTGACAGTCCTCCATTATCTCCTCTGGTCTTCCTTCCTTCCTGGCTGCAATGTTCTGATGTTGATATAAACAGCTTACAGGAAGGTTTCTGCTGCCCAGCAGCGATTACTGGATTTGCATTCCTAAGTGGACCAAAATTGTCCTAACATATTAGCTTATATTTTTTTGGCGAGGGGCTAATGTTTAGCTCTTTTATTTATTTACTTGGTTTGGTATGACTGGTAGCTCATGGTGGCTAATGTTAGCCAACTTTAAATAGATATTAGGGCTGAACGATCAGTAGCATTCAAAACTGAACACTAAATCAACCATACATAACTAAAACCCACGTAACATAAATGCACACCCAAAACTTTAACAACATTTTTAAAACCCACACTTAACTAGGACAGAATCCGTGTAGAACATATATTTTGTCCCATGAGCCTTTGCACTGCTTCAGAACAGTTCCAATGGCCCCACCCCTCCCATACAGAAACCTAACATTCTTAGTTATCTCTGCTTGATATGATCTGTGCACTGCATCCTTTGGCTGCTTATTACAAACAACTACTGTGATTTAGTAATTAATGTTTTTTTTAACAAAAAAAAGTAGTGGCCACTAGATTTTCTGATTTCAGCTAAATCTGTATACAGTGTATTGTGTTCTGTTTTCTCTTGTGCAGATGTCAAACCGGGGACATAAGGGTGAGTCCAGTTTTCCACAGGAAGGCCTTTAATCCTCAGTGACTCTTACAGCTGACCGTGGACTGTCCTCCTACCTTTGGAAATCAGCAGGATTCTCTTGGTCTTTCACAGAGCATCATCCCCTCGCCGGTGTCCTTGGATTCTCTTCTCCAGATATAGATCAAATAGGATTGTCTAGGTAAACATAGCACTGCTCAGACTGATGAAGGGAGTTTGAACAAGGGTGCACAGGAAGGAAACAGCCATTGGCGGCACTATACTGTATACTGTCCCTACTGCCTGTCTATTTATGTTTCTACATGGACAGGGAGAATTCCTTTCAGATTCTCCCTGTCTGTCTTGCTCTAATCCCCGCTTGGAGTCATGACACTGACCCATAACCCAGCTCCAAGGCCTTGGCTTTATAATAATAATAATAATGTATCCTTTATTAGTCCTACAAGGGGAAATTACAATTTACACTTGGTTGTTATTACACACAGGCCTCAATTACATACACATGCTCAGTACCTATACATGCGCTGTCAGAGTGGGGGGGCTGGCCATAGAAAGGCACCCCAAGCAGTTGGAAGTTCGGTGCCTTGCTCAAGAGCGCCTTGGCAGTGCCCCGGAGGTGAACTGGCACCTCTCCAGCTACCAGTCCACCACCATACTTAGGTCCATATGTGGACTTGAACCACGACCCTCTGGTTCCTAACCTAACTCCCTACTGACTGAGCTACTGTCACCCCCACCTTATAGCACAGGCACAAGAATATCAGTACCATCAGGAACAGAACATCAGTGATGGCCTGGCAATGCCACTGCATGATTGGTAAATACATGTGTAAAGTCTGTCTTAAAAGGTTATTGTACCTGTATGAATAGACTATGTTTCAAGGTCCAACTGAATTTGCTACAGCACACAGGTCTGGTCTGAATTACATGCCCTGTGCTGTCTTTTGAGGGGGGGGGAAATCAATCTGTAAAAGGGAGAAATTTATATTTTATAGCTAGACAGCAACAAAACACCTACCAGGCATGTTTAAAACCTACCTGCTGATGTCCGCATTGGACAGTTTAGTTGCTAAATGGTGTGATCCTTACTCTTCAGTACCATTGCTAACATTAACAACCTCTTTTACACCAATGACCCGGGTCGGACCAGGGTTAACTGACCCATGTTTAACCCTCGTTTTGGAAATTTAAACCAAGCCAGTCAGCACGGGTTGATCCCTGGGCCCCCGTTTCAGAAAGCAGGTTTAGTGAAAACTAACCCTGAGTTGAGGGAAACTCTGGGTTTTCTGTTCCACAAAGGGAGGTTAATCAAACCTGAGAGAGAGCGGTAACACCAGCCCGTTTCAGAAAGAGAGGCAACTCAACCTCAGAGTCGGTTGCTATGGTAACTGAGCTTGTGAACCTTGCCTGGTCGGTTCTTCAATAAATATGTCCCTGTCCCTGTGTGCAGCGTAGAGCTTTTCCTGCATGCCTCTCCAACGTGTAACGTTACGACAGTCAATGCTGCATGCTTATTGGCTCACTGACGCTGATGAGATTTACTCCAAAACTTGATACTAAGGAGGCCAAAAAAAGTATCAAAGGTACCCAGCCCTACCTGGGCCATAATCCGCGATGTATACTGAGTGGCGGGGTTTACGTGTCACATTCAGTAAACGGCTGACTTCCATGTGTTAATTAAGTGCAAAAGCAGATTTCGGTTGGATCTTAAAAATAAA
The DNA here is from genome assembly GCF_008692095.1 of Etheostoma spectabile. Classification (NCBI taxonomy): domain Eukaryota; kingdom Metazoa; phylum Chordata; class Actinopteri; order Perciformes; family Percidae; genus Etheostoma; species Etheostoma spectabile. The sequence continues at coordinate 5,204,169 of NC_045734.1, read as the reverse complement.
AGTGTGATCTGAATGTCTCCAGTGAGGACAAGTGTCAATTACATGTACTTTGCCCTCTGTGGACCGGCACATACAGACATAATAATGGGTTATGACCACCTGCCCTTCTTCTGGGGAATTATTATTTTCAAATAAACAAGTGTATATATTCCTGTTTGCGCACAGCTTTCCTGTCAAACTAATTTACAAAATAACCGGCCGGGAAGATTAGACTGTTAAATTACGATTGAAAGAAATTGATAAGGAAGTCAGAGTTGTATTAATACCTTCCCCTGTCTGTGGAGATGGGGCCATCTGTGGACACTGGCACCAGTCGGGTTGGGCAGATTTTGGCCTCCCAAAAATGCATCTACTATTTATTAATGTATTTGATTTGCGCTGTAAGAATGTACATTTTGTTTCCATTTTATAAAGATGTCAAGAAAAGCAAGTGATCCATGCTGTTTTGTGTGTTTTTCCACTGCATTATTCTGCTTGTTTTATGTGATGCAAAAGCAGGGGTGCTTGTCCTTATTTCCACCACCTGGCCCGCCTGTACTGTCCCAACTTTAGCCCCCTTTTTTTTTTCTTTTTTTTTTTTTTAGTTTAGCAAGTTATTCCTGGCCAACAATACCATATCCCCCCCCCCCCTCTCCTCCTTTCTCTGTCCCTCCCATGGTACTGAGCTGAGGTTTCTCCATGTTGGGGTGGAGAGCAGCAGGAGACGGAGAGGAGCTGCTGTAGCATGGACCTGGGAGCTCTCAGAGAGAGAAGACATGACCCAAATACGTCTGCTAGCTAGCTAGCCTTAGTACAACTTCAAATTGGGCTATCACTGCAGCTCTCCCACTGCAAGGACTGCATTGTGATCCCCAGCGGCAGACAGGCTTTAAAGGAGACTGCGGGGCCTTGGATTATTGATGTACTGTACCTAACATCTGAGAGGGCTGCAGTTGATTAAAGCTGGAACAGGGAGTGTTGAGTAGTGCAGCTGTTCAAAGTTTGTCTATCTATGGAATCACCTGGGTATCAAACCAGTGGGGCTGTTTGTGTGGACACCCTGAGCTGCGGGGCAGGTGCCTTGGGCGCGGTGTCCCTAAGACATGGGAAAATGGGTTAAATTCCAGGCATTCTCTCACATCTAAAGCCACACTGTTTCTGGTTTGTCTTCTCAACAACTTATCGTACATCTTGTGCATGTGTAAGAGTTCTTTGCCAAGCCCACTGGCTATGGAAAAACAATTTAACTGGATTTAATTTGTTACCCCCTCCCCCCTTGTGTTTTTTTTTTTTCTTCTTCTTCTTTTGTATGCCTCTGAGAGGTTGGGAATTCATCTTGTTTAGTAATTCCATGCCTAGTCTGAGCTCGTTTTGCAAGTTAGACAGGCCAGGTTCCATGGGCAGCTTTAGGATCTCCACGATCGCCTTCATTTGTGGATTATTACTATAGTTTCCTTTTCCCATAAATGTGGACTATTTTATCTAAAATGGGTCGGCCAACTCTCAGTCCCATCTCTTGCCTTGCCTCCCCCTCTCTCTCTCTTGTATTTTATTGTATCAGTCTAAGCACCATTCTTAGGGTTAAAAAAGCCCAATGAAACCAGTTGCCTAGAGCCCTAACACTTTTTCTATTCTTGCTGGAAAGTTTCCAGTGCTATTTATATGAAACCACAGGCCCAACAATCAAGAAACCCATTTGGCGGGGTTAAAAAATTATGCATTATCCTCAAGTTCTTCTGTTTAACTTAAATCGGTGAAGTCTATCACTGTTTAGTAGCCCTGATAATGCAGTGAGTGAGTAGACTCCATGTACAAGCAGGCACAAGTGAAATCAATCCATATGACCTAACTACTATTGTGCAGCCAAAGAAAATACTACACCTAATCTGTCCTGGCTTGATGTACGATTTGCTGCAGTAGGAGTTCCAACTCTTATTTTAGCCCAAAATGCTGAGGAGAAAGCAAAACGGTTGTTTATTCTTGTTGTCTTTTGGCTGAGAGAGGGACATATTTGAGAAAGATAACATTATTACTGCTCTCATTCGTAGGAGATGTAGTCGGCCTGGAAAGCGTCAGGGTTTGGCTGCTGCCCGCAGGGTTGTCTGTGCTTGAATGGGTGAGTGAGAATAGTCCAAAACGACTGAAGTTATTGTTGTTTTCTATCTTTACATGTCTGCTGAATTCTACCACTAGGTGGCGCTGTTGCAAAGAAGGTATTGGTTGAGATCCTGAGTACAGAGAGTGGGAGAAGAAGATGGCAACTATTGAATGTACCGTGCTTTGCTAAGATCAGAGAATTGTCTAAGGGGAGAACTTCCACTCCCGGGAAACTTCCGGCTTCTGAACTGGTTCCACTCCGGTTCCATGTTGGGGCGCTAACGGGCGAGTGCAGAATGAATGGAGGTCTATGGAGCTATACCCAAAAAAAACATTATTAAAATTTTTTGTCCAGTAATTTGAACATTGCATTTGAAAGGGGAGGCAAATAAAATGCACATTGCTGGGCTTTTTGGTTCTAAAAATCCTTTTAAAAAGTCAAGGACGTCACACACATCGTATGGCCAGAGATACTGCTTGACGGGAAGCTCTGAGTCACTTTTATAATTCTCGACAACACAGCTGACAGGTTAGGCTCTCGCTGTCAATACACGTGTTATAAAGAGTTTTAGTTTTAAAGCTTGGCTTAATTAGTGTGACGAAATTAGAGACAAAAGGTAACGTCTCTAAAAATAGAGTCGTGAAGGGTAGTGACACTGAGGGTGATCACGAAAGGTAGCACTAACATTAACTAATAAGTGTGAAGGTAGTCTCAAGTTTATAGAATGAATTTTGATGCTTAATGTTTTTATTTTTAACTGTTTATACTTGTGTTTTATCTGTTTTTGTTGTTTTTTTACTGATTTTGTGTAAAGCACTTTGAATTGCCCTGTTGCTGAAATGTGCTCTACAAATAAAGCTGCCTCGCCTTGCCTAAAGACCACGCCAAAATATTCTGACACGCACACACACACCTTCAGTGACCAATCCGCATTCATTAGCAAAATGCTAGCGTGTTATGGGCAACAACTACTCAATCTGTGAGAAATCAAAAGGACATAAATACTCGTTCATTCAACTTTTGACCTATAATCCACGTTGAACTTGCAAAAACTACAATCACATCTGAGATTTCTCAATGACGATCAGGCAAAAGAGACACATTTAGCCTCCTAGCTCCATAGTCTCCCATTCGTTTGGCACTCTCCCACAATCTCCCACAGTGGAACTCTGGTGGAACTGCAACTACATTCAGTACAATGGGGCCTAATAGGGAGTGGACAGGCTCTCCGTAGACGGGCCCTTGCTATTAAGAACTGTTGTAATAATGTAATGCTTCCTGTTGAAGTAAACAGCACTTGTTGAATATTCTTCTATTCACCAACCTCTACTACAGTTATAAGACAGCCAATACAGCTTCTTAAACATAACTTTATATTATTAAAATTATTCAGCAAGGTAGTACACCATTTCCTTTAAGTACAGGCTGCTGCACTGCATATCAATAGAAGGCATTCCCAGAAGAGGGCAGTGAAAGGCACATGTCTGCTTCACCTTAACCAAACAACAAACAATTCCCCCCTTACAGAATTCTGACTTTTTTAAAGTCTAAAGATGATTTATGTTATATTAACAAGAAAACCGAATTCTGACTTTAATTTCAGGATTCTGACTATAAACTCCGAACTCCATACTTGTTTTTCACATGTGACCCTAATCCTCTTCCGTATACGCACTATAGCTTTAACTAACTTTTATTTTTGAGCTTTCAATGTCAAAATAAATGTCAAAAATAAAAATGGTTTGATCGAAATTCAGTTGTTATGCCAAAACATACAACAAACAATCAATCAATCAATCAATGTATGTCTGAAATGATTTTAATGTATAGTTGGGTACTTTTTGACTAGGGATTGACCGATACTGTTTTTTCAAGGCTGATACCAATACCGATTAGGCCTGCACAATTCGGGGAAAAATATGAATCACAATTTCTTATCCTAGAATTTATATCCCGATTCTCTGCCACGATTATTTTCTCATTAAGTGTTATTGTACACATGAACCATGACAAAACAAAAGAAAGTGGCAGTACCAAACATAGTGATAATTGTGCTAAATATTGAGAAATAAATATTAGAATTATAGAATATATTAGAAATATTTTAATTACTGGACTTCATTGGTCTGGTGGCTACAGATGAATGCCGGTGTGGCTGCTTTGTGTCTGCTAGATTTGCTAACATGTTCGTTATTAGGGTTGGGTATAGTTTTAATTTGAACAGCTCTGATTCAATTCCGATTCTTCCTTTCGATTTAGGCTCAAATTGGTTCTCGATTCTTTTAGCAATTTTGTTTTGATTGAAAAGGGATTAACGTAAAATAAAGCCACACTTACTGTGCTCAGTGGCTGAAACACAACAAGCGCCTGCCGATGATCGGATTCAAAACCACATTTTTGAATCGTAATTTCTTTTGGAACCGGTTCTCGATGTTCGATCTTACGGTGGCCGACAGGGGCAAACACACGGAGACTTAATGAAACACACACCAATAGACATAACACAAGCAAATTAAGAAAACGGCTTCATAAAGTTGACAACACATGCGCAGCAGTTTGTGTGCTTTCCTTTTTTTCTTCATGAGTAGATATGGAAAAATCTATGCAGCTTTAACGGTAGGCTAGTTTACAATGAATAAAATAGAAATGCCAAAAACGTACAAGTTCAACATCATTTGGGTAGAAATTTCTTAACCACACACACAAACAACCTAAGTTTTTTTCCTGGAGCCTATAGGAAAAAATATTTCTTACCTGGCTTTTTACCTTAGTCAGTGTGCGCGTGCATTCCCACGCTCATCGTCTCTCTCTCTCTCTCTCTCTCTCTCTCGCTCTCTCTCTCTCTCTCTCTCTCAGCACTCAGCACGCGGACGCCTCCATGGAGGGCTCGTGCAGCAGTCCTCTGCCCTACTACTCCCAAAGCCACATTTCCAGCCAGAATCTTACAGTTTTTGCTGAACAGCCCTCGCAGCATCCCAGCGGTACCAATTTCCAACTTTAAAACAACATTCCCCCCTCTCCTTTGAAGCCCTTCCCCTTTAGTTTTTTTTTTTCTTTCATCCATTCCAGGGAGATACGTCAGTCCCAGGGAATTAAACGAGGTTGCTCGTTTTTTGGGGGGTTTACTTCGGGGCTCCGCATGGATGTGGCAGCGGCAGAGAGGATGACTCTGCCGGTTATCCGACTCCGGAATCGGCCGACGCAAGTGATGCCGAACCAGCGGAAGGTGAAAGCCAGACGGAAAAGACGAAAGGAGTTGGTTTTAATCCAGATATGCTTGTTCGGCGGCTTGCTTCTGGTCGTGAAGGGGTTTTCCTACTTAGCGGAAAATTCAGGTGAGGATTTTAGCTGTCTGTTGAGCTCTTGTTCGGAGCACTGGGATGCCGGGGAAGGGGAGCTGAATTCCCCCCTGTAGTTCGCTTGCTTGTTTCATTGCTGTAGGCTACATTTGGCTCTGTAACATTTGTCCAGTTAGCTGTCTTTATAGTGTCCCTCATGTCACCACCACACACAGCTGTAACGTCACGTAGGCTAACTGTGTTCGTAAAGTGTAAGCAGCATAGTGACAAACCTACTACAGGCTTCCTGTTACCACTTATGCTAATTGTTAAGTTACTCTTCATTTCTTCACAGGAAGTGTCACGTTCACCAACTGTCTAAAATATGAATATTTTTGGTTTCATTGTAAAGTATGACAAGGTGGTTACTGGGATAGCCTATTCTTTCAAGACTCACGTTAGTTATGTTCCGAAGTAGAGCTGCACAATATCGTTTTTAATAAAAAACAATTTTTTATCGTCATCACGATATCAACCCAATACATTCATCGAGAAAGGTGGAGATATCGCGGAAGACACACGAGATTTCTTGTATTAGTTGAAAGAAAATGTCAGTAGAAATCTGCACTTTAAATGTAACTGTCATTTGTTTTTAATGGGGCCTTTTTATAGGTCTATTCTATTCAATGTTCAATTTGTTCAATAAATAAATGTCTGTTAATGATTTACTTTAATTTGTTTCAAATTCAACAAGCATTTTGTGGCATTTCAGCAGAATATTAAAAAGCAGCAGAACTGAGAAGCCAACTCATTTATTGCGAGTGATAGCCTTGTTATCGCGATACTCAACAAAGTAATCACATATTGCGTATTTCCTTCATACCGTACAGCCTTATTCCCAAGCATTATGATTATAATTTAGAAAAGCTTGTGCATTTCATATCATTTAAATGGGTTATGGTTACGCTGTCCATGACAGAACCACTGCCTTGTCATAGTGTGTTAAAACGTGAAAAGCGTCAGCCCAGTTTGAGCTGAAAAGTCTCATATTCGTCAGAGCATCAAGGTGTCTGTAGGCCTACTGTAATGCAGGTATACTGCAGGCTGTCGTTGAAATCCATCTGAGCTTTAACTTCTGTAAGGGATGCTGTTCTGGGCTGAGGGAGGCAGAGGCAGGCAGAGGCTCCTGTATGTTCAGGTGTTTTAGCCGCAGAGGGGTGAAATCAGGGCACTGAGCCCTCAGGGTACGTAGGCCTACAGGTCCAGGTTACTGTAAATGGGTTGCACATCCCTCCAACTTTATTTCAATGCTGTTCTGACATTACACATGGCGGGGGGGGGGGGGGGGGGGGGGGGGGGGGGATATCAATACAGCATAGCATCAAGATATTTTTAGTGTCATACTGTATCAATACACAGACGCCAAGTATTGTTCTATTATTACATATGTCATGGTCCGTTTGTCTGCTTGAGATTTTGCAGCAATAACATTGAAGTGAGATGAACAAGCGGAGACATTTATTTTTAGATGAAACAGATGTTGACAAAGTTTCCTTTTGGAGACATCATTTGAAATTGGGAAAGATTGTAAGTCGGGGGAATAGTGTATTACATTGCAATATATCCCAGAATATTGCAATACGTGTAAAAGCACAATAATAGTGTAACGTGATGACATCACAGCGTGAGGCATCTGTCTGACATGTGTGTTAAAGAATTAGTATTGCCAAAGTATCCCAATGCAATTAGATGAAACCATAATAATGGATAAGTTTAGTCATAGGCATAGATTTCGGGCTTTTCGGCTCCCTCAAAAAAAATAAAAGAACCCACTCTCCAGAAAATGGTAAAAAAACAAATAATTCAGGGACATGTACGAAAAACAAGAACTGTGTCTACTTTGCTACATCGGGGGGTTAAAGAACACAACAGGAGCGTAATTTTGACTCAGAATAATAATTTCCTTAACGCTCAACATTTCCCGGGGCATGGTGCCCAGCGCCCCGTCGTTATGATGTGTCCCCACCAATGTAGAGACGAATCCTACGCCCCTCAGTGCAGTTTTTCCTAACAGCAAACATCTGCACCATTTGACTTGACGTCTGCATGTTCCTCTCTTTCTCTTTTTTCTAACTATCTTTGACTGTACATCCCCCCGCCCCCCCACGCTCCACTTGATTACTGAGTCGGTGTCAGCTAAAGTGAGATCTATTCATCACTTTCTATGGACAGAAGGCCTGCATGAATATTCATAAATTCTCATGATTTGTGCATCATCAGTGGGACTCATTTTTTCCCCCCTTCTTTTCCTCCCCATGCACCGCGTATCCTGGTTACATGGAAATGCAACAGTCCTGCTTGCTCTCTGCATGTGCTCTAAATTAGAGTTGCACAAGGGATGACACTGGGGCGTTTAATGCATTTCCCTTGTCCCCATTGTACTTTTGTTAAGATCCTAATCAGCTCGTCGGAATGTCAATTAAAGTTGATTATTTATGATGCGCTTAATGAAGTTCTGCTGTTTTGAGCTTGGTGTTGTGGAGCTGGAAGCGGAGAACTCCACGCCTCCTCCTCACTGTGGTGCATTAATCATTCCCTCCTCTTCTCCCTCTTCTCTCCGTGTGCAAGATAGCGAAAGATAGAAGGAGGGAGGGAGCAGTACAGCGCTGGCAGGCACGCACGCAAACCCCACTGCTGCTGCCGCTGTAGCTGCTGAGTGTGGTGTAGGGAAGGTGAGGCCAGGTGAGAAGTTCAGCCGTGCCCCGAGGACTCTTTAATAACTGGGCCTTTTTCATTTTATTTGAATCCCTCTCTCTTAGGCCAGGCTTGTGGTTGGCAGGGTGGAAAGGGCAGAGCGCTCCTGCTGGGCTCTCTGAACTATGAAATTAATTCATTGGTGTTGCTGCTTTACTTGAAGAATGTGCAGATGTAGCCACAGCGAGAGCCTCACTTTGTACGCTGCACTGTTGCTCCACCCACCCCAAGAGGATTTTGTTTTGGAAAATCATGAAATTCCCCCTTCAATGTATGAATCGCAGGGGGGGGGATATCTGTGGTGCTCTCCTTCAGCTGTGCACTACCCTATTGTTACATAAAGAATCAAAGTTTAATGTGACAGAGAAGACAACCCTGGCGCATTAAAAAATAAAACACATGGCTTGACATGCACTTTTCTACCTGCAACATCACAGCAACACTAACATGTAACCTATACATAGAGATGAAAAGGCCCAATTCAAGACAGTAAAAAGAATCGATTATATGGTGAATGTGCTGAAATACACTAGAGCTGAAACAATGAATCAATTAGATGATCAACGGAAAATTAATTTGGTAATCGATTAATTGTTTCACTCATTTTTCAAGCAAATATGCCTTCTCTAGTGTTATTCTGTCCAGGTGAGGCTTATTGTAACCTGAATATATTTGGGTTTTGAACATTTGACATTTTAAGACTCCACGTAGAGGTCTAAGGTTTTTTAAAGGGCATTTCTTTCACTTTTCGTCAGCTCTGCTAATATGTTAAACAGTGTTGGGCAAGTTACTTCCAAAATGTAAAACGTTACAGATTATCAGTTACTGTCATTTGAGAGTAACTAGTTATGTTACAATATAACTGTCTCTGAATTGTAATGCTTTACACTACCTTTGCGCTACTTTTGAGTTACTTTCACCAAAATAACCCTATGACAGGTGTCTTCAACAGTTATTTAATTCAGGGACCCCTTAACTGAAAGAGAGATGGATCAGGGACCCCCTACTACATGTGTTGTATAAAATGAAGTTGCATGTTGAGCTGGGCCTGCAATAATGTGTAGGGCATTCCCTCTCTCTCTCTCTCCCCTTTCCTTTCTTAATCTGTCCTGTCAATAAAGGCCTAAAAATGCCCAAACAAAATGCCCCCCCCCCCACCCCCGACATCATCACCACTCACCCAGACAAAAATCAAGAAAATTACAGAGTAACTACAATATTCAAGACCATAAACAAAGTAGACAATAAACCATAACACAATAAGGGATATGTATTGATGACAACAACATAAGCCCATCATACACGTCTCTCCCCAGTACAAAGCTTCTTCGGAGCCCTCCAGAGAGCTCAGGTACTTTCCCCATTTTCTAGTGTAGAAATCCAACCTGGCAAACCGTTTCTACGATGCCTCCACCCTAGCCATCTCACAAGCCCACTCCTGGATTGACAGCACCCTTTCATTCTTCCATCCTCTTAAAAGAATCTGTCTGGCTATCATTATCTGGACCCATCTTCTCATGTGCCTATCCATCCTTCTTAGGATTGATCTCTCAGAACAAAAAATCTTGGACTGAATAGAACCTGGATCAAACTTTGGTCCAAACCAGATTTAGCAAGACCCATTGATATTTGCCTATCACAGACATATCACCACTATCGGTATCGAGGTAAATGCATCATTAGGACATTTTTTCATTGAACATAAAGTGCAGAAAACAAAGCTTGGGTTGATTAAGAAATGGTTTCATTACGTAGTTCTTCATTTAAATGGTCAGCAATTGATTGACACTGAACTTAAAGTACTGATGTTTATGTAGCTATATGTTTTATTTAAATGTATTCTTTATTTTCTCAGTGTGTATCTCTTGACAGTGTATGTAAAATGTATAATAATGTTAAATATTCTTTAATAAAGTTATTTGTTTAAGAAAGCAGCCTTCTGAGTAACAAGTCGGTGCATAATCGGTGGACAAAATTGGTATTCAGATATAAAAGGTCAATTTTCATTCAAGCCAAAAAAATTCACTTTATTGGCCTCTAACATATTGTTAATCTGTGAGTTTTCCCACTCTGAAATCTGTATGCGTCTGAAAAATCCTACATCTTTCAGCAGGGTTTTTCCTGTCTCAGACTGGGCCTTTGGGGGTTTCCGCAAACAGTAAAGGCAATGAGTCTGTGTGCAGAAATCTATGCGTTTTCCTGTTATTTCTGACAAATTGATGGACAAAAATGTATATGATGCTTGGTTAAATAAAACCCCAATTAACAAAAGGAGTCTGGTACAGCCTGACCCTGGAGTTAAAACTAAGATTAACTCAACTATTTTTAATTTAAGTTCATGTTTTGCTTGTTGAGCGGTTGTTTAGAGAGGATTTGAATAGCTATTTTTATTTTTCTATTGTTCTCATTTTGGGGCTGGTGATTTTCCTTTGGGGCTGGCTAAATACTCTTTGTGGTACCCTGAGTCCCCCCCAATATTGTCAGAGTCGGATAATGGCGCAGATGGACTTGATGAGATGTTTTTCCATCTATATTGTCACCAGGCACTCATCGCAGTCCCCGACATGCCTCAAAGCTGTTTTGGTAGCTCACCTGGTTGAGCGTGCGCTCCATGGACCAAGGCTCAGGCTACATTTACATTGCTACATTTTGGTCATTAAGCAAAGTTTTTGAGCCAAAAGCCATCTGTGTGCACACAAGGGGCGGCTTATAGGGGTGGCTGTGGCTCAGTGGTAAAGCGGTTGCCTGCCAATTGGAAGGTTGGTGGTTCAATCCCTGGGCCTGCAGTCCCGTGTTGAAGGGTCCTTGGGCAAGACACTGAACACCAAGTTGCCCCTGATGCTGCGCATCGGAGTGTGAATGTGTGTGAGTGT
>NC_045734.1:5193067-5193177 GCF_008692095.1 Etheostoma spectabile | reverse complement strand
GATGAGCAGGTGGCACCTTGTACGGCAGCCGCGGCCACAGTGAATGAATTTGTGTGAATGGTGAATGTTGATGCCTGTCTGATGTAAAAAGCGCTTTGAGTAGTCGTTAA
>NC_045734.1:5188659-5193057 GCF_008692095.1 Etheostoma spectabile | reverse complement strand
GCGCTATATAAATACAGCACATTTACAAGTGTTTTTAACTCCAGTAGAAGAACTAATCTGCGTTTTAACTACACACGGCCAAACCGCATATCTCATCAACATTTTAGTATACTGGGTATGCATGTGCCAGGCTAAGCCGCTCGTTGCTGGTAGTTTCCATGGTAACATCAGTAGCTTAGTCTCAGCGACCGAGACGTCATGACCCAATCAGGCGGTGAAACGTTGGCGTCAGTGTCGGTGTTGCCATAGATCTTCGTTTTACGGCCGTTGAGACTGGAACACAACCCCGCAGACTCCAACCCAAAACGGGGTCAGAAGTGTTTTCTAATGCCTCCAGTTAGGGGGCTCTGATACGCCAGAGCAGGGGGAATGCGAGGTGTAAACGTAGTGGAAGATATTCTTTTTCAAACCAAAACGTAGCGATGTAAATGTAGCCTCAGTCCTCGACCCGCGGCCCTTTGCTTCATGTTTCCCCCCCCCTCTTTCTCCCACTATTCTTTATCTGTCCGAACAAATAAAGGCTAAAAAATGTGTGCACAGTGCAGCGTCTGACCCAGATTGGGACCAAGACTTTTTTTAGAGTCATTGCGCAATGTGCTTGTATGGTTATTACTACATTTTTACTACAGTTTCTGATATAAATCATAACGTTTGCTGTTTTCTTTTACCCATGCTCATACTACTCAAGTCTTTGACTCGGGTATCGTATCACAGTTTCAGACTCAAGGTTCTGTGTATAAAACGCTCATTAGGATGTTCGTAGCCGCACTGAGACGTCTTTGAATGTAGTAGGAAAGTTGAATATAAACTGTGACAAACATCCTCCAGGTTTCCACGTGTCAAGCCACGGCGGCGACGGCCAGGAGAGATGGGCAGGGAGGAGGCTACTGCAGGAAATGGACAACAGCAGCCTGGAGGAAATGGAGAGTGAAGAATCTAAGAACTGCACGACTCCAGGTAAGACGGAGACAGGATGAAAGAAAGAGGACACCCAAGTGTTCTTCCCCCCCTCCCTCCTTCTCTCTGCCTCCCTCCAGAACAAAAAGAGGGAGGTGGGGGGATAAAAGGAGCAAGAAAGTGAAAAACAAATGATTGGCCCAAGTGTTCTGTCTTTCTACCCTCTCTAGTCCCCCTATTTTCTCTACCTGATGTGGGGTAACCCAGATTGTGAGGTCAGATGATTTCCCATGAGCACCGGCTTCAGCAGGCAGTGACATTCTGGCTGCCTCAGCGGGTATTTTTTTGCACTTGGTCTCACTGTTTTTTTCCCTTTTTTGGGGGGGGGGGGGATCCTGCAGATATCCTTCTCACTTCCTCCACCTAAGCTTTCCCTCTCTGTCTTGCACCGTCTCTTTTTCCTCTCCATTCCTTTCCTCTGTTCCATCGCGTCCACCCCCCCCCCCACCCGACCAAATCTCAGAAAGAAAAATCTCTGTTTCCATGGCAACCTTTTTTATCTTATCGTCAACCGGCAACTTCTCGTCGAGGTGCTCAAGGATAGCGTGAGGATGCTTGGAGGCATTTTGGGCGTCTTCTTCTTTGTAAAGTTAAAAGAAATCCTTCAGTCACGTTAGAAGCATTGAAACAGGCCACATACAGGGGACTTTATTAAATGAAATGAAATGCTTTTACGTCATTTAAAAGCCTGTCTTGTCATATAATCCAGCCAGTTTCTCATTGGATCTAGGGCTGCCCGATATGAGGACAATATCTTATTGTGATTATTTTGACTGATATTGGAGGGAATGTTTCACATTTTCATGGAAGAATATTAAAATAAAAATAATTATACTGTGAGTTGTGCAATGATCTGTACCAAACAAAGTTCTTTTCTGTGGGATAGGGTTTGTAGGCCGGGAAATCTCTGCAACACCACAATACCTAATTCAGAATGGTTTGTCACATATTGCAATTTTGATAAAATTGCGATTAATTGTGCAGCATTGGATCAGCCCTGATGCATGCATGGACTCCATGCACTCCACCATTACCCATATCTGTTGCTATTTCTAGAACTAAGAGATGGAATGTTATAATGATTGGGTATAAGATAGGGTGGAGAGCGGTGGCTTCACTGCAGGTTTGTCCTTTTTACCTTGAGCGCGAGCCGATCGGCCTCTCCGTCACTGGCAGGGGCCACATCTCTTCTGAGCTCTTTGGGCAAAATGGCTGTCATCAATCTTTCTGTCCTCTCCCAAGGTTGGCTCTGTCATCTATAAAGGGATCCGCAGTCAAAGTTCAACTTATTCTCGTATCCTGCTTATTATACAGTAGATGCCCTCGTCTCCTCTGAGGCTAAATTTAACGCTCATACCCTGATGTCGTTAGCTCCTGCAACCCTCTTGAGAACGGCAAGGTTTTTGCTGCAGGAAAAACTGATTTTCTGCATGTGTTGACTGCTCTGATGATGTGCTCCTCTCCCTGGTATGTGACACACATTATACCCTTGTTGGACTTAGGGAGTTTTTCTTCATTTGCCCTTGAGAGGGAAGAATCTGCGTGTTTTAAAAAGGATGGTGGATGTGTCAATGTCCAAAACATGTTAAAATGTGAGAGAAAAGTAAATAATTCTACCACAACTTACTAGAATCTTAGTTTGAAAGGACTGAAAGTTGACTTGGTTTGGACCGGCCCAGTATCCAGAGGAACAACATTCATTCTAGTCTCGCATTGCCGCTGCGGAGGAGGGTCTGGCTCTGTGGTAGAGAGGTTTCCTGCCAAGTGGAAGGTTGGTGGTTCAATCCCTGGCCCTGCAATAACATGTCGAAGTGTCTTTGGGCAAGACAATGAACCCCAAGGTTGCCCTCGATGCTGCCATTGGAGTGTAAATGTGTGTGAGTATGTATCTGATGAGCAGGCACTTGGCCACTGTGTGTGAATGGTTCCTGTACTATGTAAAAGTAGTTTGAGTAGTTGTTAAGACTAGAAAAGCGCTATATAAATACAGCCCATTTACATTTAGTCCACACAGCAGTCCGTGATAGGAGAAAAACGTGCTCTGGTTTATAGGCATTTTTTTAAACCAATCACAATCGTTTTGGGCGGTGCTAAGCGCCTCTGCAAAATAGCCTTATTTTCTGCCTTGGTACATAAAAGCATGCAGAGGTGTAATATATCCAACATTCACGCGGGAGACCGTAGTTTACGTCCTGTCGCAGACCTGCTCTTGAGGTTTACTCTCATTTTGTTTTTGCAACCATAACTAAGATCTTTCCCTAACCTTAAAGAGGAAGTGAATTTACACATCAGAGTGTGTTTACAGGTGCTGTGGAGTAAAGTTTGTATACAGCGTTTTAAAGCCTCCAGAGGGAGCTGCTCTAAATCCAGTCATTTCATGTGATGTTACTTGAGTCAGCATTAAGAGTTTTAAAAAATAAATAAATCTGGAGGTCTGGAGTTTTTCCATTTCTGTCAATTGGCTAATCAACCTTGACTAAATATTAGCGTGATCTATTGTGTGTGTGTGTGTGTGTGTGTGTGTGTGTGTGTGTGTGTGATATCATGTGTAAGCTAGCTCAAGCTTTTTGTGGTTAAATGATATGAGGAAAATATCTAATTTTAGAGATTATTTTGAGTGATATTGCGAATGCGAGATGATTCACGGTATTGGAAGGAATGCTCATTTTTGTATTATGTTAATTTTCATTGAAAAATATATATTTTTTAAAGATTATAGTGTAGAGGATCTATCCGATTTGATAGTTTGACACATATTTTGCCTTTTAATTATATTGCACCCAGCCTGCGATTTTGATATTGCACTAGTCCATATTGCCTTTTTGATAAAATTGCAATTAATTGTGCGGCTCTAATTTGTGCAAAACCAGATTGCGTGCGTGTGTTTCCACAGCTTGCCAGCACCAGAGTAGAGCACAAGCCTGGCTGATGAGGAAGTATCCCAACACGAGCCCTGTGCTCTGGTAGGGTGCAGCACGGCTGAGGCACTCGCTGATTGTTGCCTGGAATTAGAGAATTAAGTGCTTGAAAGATGAGGGAGTGAGACAGTCGGAAAGCAGAGAGGGAGAGAGAAAGGCCCTCATTTGCTAATTTCCCCCCTCCAAGCCACACATGAAACAAGCCATCATTACAGCTCCCTCCCTGATTTTAATTGTGAGGGGCCCCGCTGCTTCTATGGATTTCTTGTTTATTCCCCCTCCCACCCCCTCTCTATCCCTCTATCATTTCTCACTCAGGGGAAAAGAGAGGAAGCACAAGCACCGGCTTGTAGTAATAGTTGAGGTTGGTTACATCTTAACTTTCAGGCATTAGTTTTCCCTTGAGGTTTACACATTGCTAAAAAAATGTTGAAGAGAGTTTTCTGGCCGGAAAATGGATGGTGAGTTCACATGCTGTGTGCGAGTGCGTGTGTGTGCATGTGTGTGTGTGTGTGTGTGTGTG
>NC_045734.1:5183287-5188649 GCF_008692095.1 Etheostoma spectabile | reverse complement strand
TGTGTGTGTGTGTGTGTGTCTGGGGAGGTGAATGCAAGCAATCTTACACAAAAGGAGCCCTCTGTTCCTTGCTCTTGACCTTCCTTTTATCATGGAAAGCAGGAGTTGTTCATTTGAAAGAATTAGCGGCCCAAATCTAGTTTGCGAGGCCACACGTACTTTGCCCCACATGTATTCTGGGAAATAAAAAATAAAAAATCCATTACTTTTTAAAGATGTCTCAACAATGTGGAGATTAGTCATACTAGTTTTTATCTGCAGTAGGCCTGCAACTAATGATTATTATTATTTAACCTGTTGATTATTTTCTCGATCAAACGATTCCTTGTTTTGTCTATAAAATGTAAGAAAGTGGTGAAAAAATGTCGATTGGTGTTTCCCATAGCCCAAGACAGGGCTCCAGACAAAATGGTCGCATTTTGCGAATTTTTTTTTAGACATTGCAGGTATTTTTTACTCGCACATGAGCAAACAGCAAATTTAGACATTAGACATTTAGACAAAACGAGGGGGGAGTGAGTCTGCCAGAGTGGGCCAATGTGTATGAGAGGGGGAGGGTCCGAGAGTGATTCGTCAACTGCATGGTTACGTCGTCTACACTTGTGTGTCTTGCTTTTGTTGCGTCACACTCCTCGTCCATAAAAGTCAACCTTGGCAAAATGAACCATTGATGCATTATTCCATCTAGGGCTCCTCTTGTACCAGAGCCAGGCCCTCCACAATAGCAAATTGCAGACAAGGTTTCCATGGGGTCTTAAAAAGTAGTCTAATAAGGTAAAATTTCAAAATAAAAATTTAAGTCCTTAAAAAGTCTTGTGTTCTAGGTCTTAAATCATTTTAAACAGGTCTTAATTTTCCTACGATCATGTAACGCTACCTGCTCATGGAAATGTCCTGCTGCGCTTTAGGATGTTTTTATTATGTGGTGTTGTAGTTCTTTCTTTCGCTAGTCTGAATATAATTTGCTGTATTTCAACTACAAATGAGACCAACATACAACTTATATCGCAGCCAATCTAGACAGCGGTCCTATGATGCCAACGGGGACATCGGGGAATTGTTCCAGGCGATATACGCGGACACTGACGTCTGACTTTGTTTTTAATGTCTCACGGTATTAAAAAAAGTTTTGCATAGTCTTAAATTTGACTTGGTGAAACCTGCAGAAAAAAAGTCGCCCTGGCGAAAAAAGTCAAGAAGACACTGTTTCCGACAGGAGCCATGCACATACACTCACACACTCTTTCTTCCTCCTCCATCAAATGCACACTCCACCACAGTCCCGTTGCATCTTTTTCTTTCAGTCCTTCTTTCTAAAGCCCAGGTGGCTGAGCAGCTCTGTGTACCGTAGCATTGGCTGTGTGATTAGCCGGATAGCGGTCTGGGTTCCCCCCGTACATGTGACTGCTCTCTCCAGGGGTCTTTCCCCGGAGGCTGTCCTCCTTCGTTATTAAACATCCTCACAGCACAACACTCCATTTTAGGATCGGAGGCTGCTATGACTTAATCAGGGCTCCCCTGTGAGAAATGTGATGTGTGTGAGCGCATGCGTGTGGCTGCGAGGCAGACCGTTTGTAGGGTTAGGAATAGTATTGATTAACGCGAGGGTGCTGGCCGTGCATGGTTTCTGCACCAAGTAGAAGTGTGTGTGCAGTGTGCACAACCTGTGTGTGTGTGTGTGTGTGTGTGTGTGTGTGTGTGTGTGTGTGTGTATTTGTATTTGTATTTGTATTTGTTCAAGCTTGCCTCACTTTACGTGGGCCTCCTCACTCCTTTAGTAAGTAAGCATCGCCATAATACAGTTGATGAATTAACCAAAGTATTAAAACAAAGATTGCTCCCTAATACCTCAGCAAGAGACCTCCACTAATCAAATGCAAAAGTGACCCAGGAAGCTTCAGAATTGATTTCCTCTGAGAAATCAATTCTGCCTTGTTATTAATTATTAATATTAGCAGTGAGTGGGCTGCTGCTGCTGCCTTTATCCATCAAAATGACAACAACTGTATTAACAGTTGCAAATGGTGGCAAAGTTCTTTCATAACTGCCTAACGTGCAGATTGGCAAAGTCATTGTGTTGTGTTATTGCAGCAGCAGGAGCTCATGCTCTGGGAATAAGAGCAATCCATCACGCATTAGCTCAGCGAGCTCGAGACTCCCTCTACATCAGCTCCCGCTGGTCTCCTGCCTGTCCCCCACCCCCCCCCCCCCCCATTTGCTCTTACTTTCCTGTACCTAGAACATTTATCCGACATTATGTTTTGTTTGTCTCTTGCTGCTTTTCCCCCTTTTTTTTTTTATTCACTTGCTCATTCCGTGTCATGTTTCTTTTCTTTTGTCAGGCCACATAGAGAGAAAATGCTTCCTAGTTCCTCTGCTGAATTATAGAGCATGTGTTGTTTGCCAGCAACAGAAGTGGCACGACACACCTTTTAAAGATTCATCCTGCTGGCGTGACTTTGAGCAATGTTCCTGAGTGCCACCATCATCTGCCTTTACTGCCGCTTTCCAAACAGTTTGGAAGAACATAAAGGCTCTCAGACAAAGTATGGTTCTGAACAGCATGCTGAGTATATTGTTAAACTGGGTTGCAGCGGGCATTTTTGGCATTTTATGCCTTTATTAGAGTAATCGAGAGCTGACAGGATATGAGGGGGAGAGAGATGCAACAAAAGTTCTTGGCCAGAGTCAAACCAGCAACGTTTTCATGACATGCTCATTGTCTCTGTTAAAATTTTTTGTTGTGCTTATTCCCCATCTTTCTTTGCATTTAGATAGATGGATAGATAGGTAGGTAGATAGATAGATAGATAGATAGATAGATAGATAGATAGATAGATAGATAGATATTTATTGATCCCAAAAAAATGGGAAATTATAGTTGTTACAAATATATGTATAGATACACTATACATATATACAATATACATGAAATAATAGAACAAAATACAGTAAAAAATGTATACTACTTGGGGACTACAAAATGTGCAACTGCTTAACTAGTAATGATTTATTGTTCAATTTCTCCCCTTTCTATTCTTCAGCTGTCCTGTCAGTAAAGGCCTAAAAATGCCCCATGATTGGCAACTCCCCCAGTGTATTGCTCTCTCCGACCAGCCTACTTGTACGAAGAAAAACAACAACAGACACAGTGTAGCTTATATATATATATATATATATATACACTACCGGTCAAAAGTTTGGGGTCACTTCAAAATTTCCATTGCACTCCATTATAGACAGAATACCAGCTGAGATCAGTTGCATTGTTTTTTTAACCAGCGCAGCAGTTTTCAGATTACATTATGTGCTCACATAATTGCAAAATGGTTCTCCAAGGTTTTCTCAGTTAGTTTTTTTTAAATGATATCAGATTAGTGAACAGAATGGGCCTTTGGAACTAAGCTAGGCTACTTAGCTTTTAGCAGGACTAATTCACTCGGAATTTTTTGCTCCAATATAATTTAAATTGTCTTATTAATGTGATATAAAAAACTTAATCTTAATCATTTTAAGTAAAATGTTGGAGCATCAAATGGATTTTTTTATGTAGCAATATGCTATCAAAGGTAAGAAGGAAGACTGCTGGCCTGCCAACATGGATATGAACAATTTCCATTTCTTTCAAAAATTAACTTTGCCAGTGTTTTATGAGAAAAGAAATGCATTTAACACATTTATTTTAACCTCAATAATAAACAGTGTTTTGGTGAGAAAACAATAAAGTTAACTCAGCAATGTTCCTTTTAATATGTGATAATAAAAAATCTATACAGAATTGTATCGCGATATTTTCTGTGGCAATACTGTATCAATACACAAACGCCAAGTATTGGTCTTTTATTATACATGTGTTGGTCAGTTTGTCTGCTCGACAATCGCATTCTGCAGCAATACAATTGAAGAAAGGCATACAAACAGAAATGTATCTTTTTAGATAAAAACAAAGTTTCCTTTTGGGGACATCATTTGAAATTGGGAAAAATCTGAAGTTGGAAAATAGGTAAGAAATTGTAATATATTGCAGAATTTTGCAATATGTTTAAAATAGCAATAATATTGTATTGTGACATTAGTATCGTGATGTGATCGCATGGTGATGTGATCGCATGGTGATGTGATCGCATGGTGATGTGATCGCACGTGATGTTATCGCATGGTGATGGTGATCGCATGTGTGTGATCGCATCGTGATGTTATCGCATCGTGATGTTATCGCATGGTGATGTTATCGCATCGTGATGTTATCGCATCGTGATGTTATCGCATGGTGATGTGATCGCATCGTGATGTTATCGCATCGTGATGTGACGCATGGTGATGTTATCGCATGGTGATGTTAACGCATGGTGATGTTATCGCATGGTGATGTGATCGCATTGTTAGGCCCCTGGTGATTCCCACCCCTATAAAATAGGAAAATAATCTACAGAGTAATATTTGTTTGATTGTAGGATTATCTTCCAATAAGATACAGACAATGACTGAAAAGAAGGCACATCCGGCAGAATTTCCTGCGCCACCTGAACAATCCCAGAAGTGGAACATCGTCGATATAGACAAGGGAAAATGTAATGACTAAGATTTGTCATCTTTCAAATATATGAACAAGTAACTAAAATAAATGAAAAGATAAACAGTGCTGGCCATTAAGGCACAGTGTTTGAACCTTTGATGCAGTACTGTGTCATCACACTGCAGATGTTAAAGGTGTTCTAGTCACTAAGCTGGCCTCATGCTGAGGTAATGGGAATGTGGGTACCATCTATTGCTTCAGTCACTAATATGAAAAAAAATGTCAGCGCAAGACTAACATTCATTCATTATTGATATGCAAATAATGTTCTGTGAGGTATGTGTTATTTCTTAGTATTTTTATAGCCAGAGAGGGCAAGTGACGAGAAATGCTACACACATGTATCTCTTCTTCTCTTCTGTCCTACATACATACACTCAGTTGATGTAGTACTGTAGTTTGTTCCTGCACTTTCTTGAAATCCCTTTTCTTATTCGTCTGATCTGAATGCAGCAGCCTTGTCGTATTTCCACAGAGATGAATCAGGAGCAGTTGAGCTTTCTAAATGGATTCAATGGACTGAACTAAACCTGCTCCAGAGTAAGCTGTGAACTCTGTGTTACCATGGTGATGTACACTGTTTAAAAGTGACTCATCAGCATTATATTGAAAGGCCAGGGTTATAACTTAGCCCCATGGATTTCATCACACCTGGTTGGTGGATGTGTGATGTGGTATGACAGTTGGTGTGATTGGTAGCTATAGAAACCTTTTCTTACATATAAGACTCGATCAAGATGAGCCAGGTCTGCGCAGAATCGATCACCGGCGATCGCCGCCCGTTGC
>NC_045734.1:5166924-5183277 GCF_008692095.1 Etheostoma spectabile | reverse complement strand
TTAGATTTGTGTCTGACTTGATCCCGACTCGCTCTGACGTCATGCACATGTGGGCAACGATAACCTCACGAGAGCAAAGCAGTCGCAGGTTTGAGAGGCAGGCAGCGCAGTTGCTCTTCACCGACTGCAAGACCCAGGTGGACACAGAGCATGCTGGGAAATGCCGGGCTCTCAGCTGATTGATTCAGAATTGACTCAAAATGATGACGTTTCAATTATAGCTTAGTGTCTTTTTAGAAAGAGATTTCCTGATTCTTTCACTTAAAAAAATCTGGCTCTGTCATCTTATGATAAACCTCATTTTTTTATCTTAATTATTCAGTCATGTTGCTAGGTACACATTCTGCCTCAGTGAGACGTTCAAATCCAAAAGGACGCAGTAATCTTACCAGCAAAGCATCCAGGGGACACATCCAGGGGGTTTCCCTACCATTATCACACTCAATTATACTCCCAAACAGATGCGTACACTGACAGCTGCGGACACTATAGACGCATACTATACGCATATTATACACATACTACCTATGTGTGGAATGCTACTCTACCACTTGTAGAGGAGTTAATAACACATCCATAACCAGGGTGCGATTTATGAAAAAAGCAGAGATGTTTTTTAAACATGCACAACAAAATATAAAACAAAAAATAAATTTATTTGGGAATCTTGTAAATCATGGAATTCCTGTGGGATCCCGTCATTTTGGAGCAATTGTAAACAATCCACAGATTGCTATCAGCCTTGTTTCTATCCTGGGCAGTTTCAGTGTCAATTTGGACCATTGAGGGGGAGGAAGTGTGAGACTTTTTGGAAAGATAGAGCCAGGGGGAGTGTTTCTTCAAACCAGCGACATGTAGCTTAGCCGGTTTGCTGAAGCACAGAGCAGGCAAGGACATGCCACAACACTGAAATAATCTAATAATCGCTCGATCCCATCACGTCCAGTTAGGAATCGCATACACAATTACACCTAGGAGCTATTTCTATAGTATCAGTGTATTTCCAAAGCCATGTACAGGAGGGTCAGTGAAGTAAAGTGGCCTAAAACATGAGCTACTGATAATGTATGTTGCATTCAAATGTTCAAAGCAGATTTCTTTGGAAGTGAAAACAAAGGTGAATGCTGAAATGATTACCCAAACTCTCAACATCCTTCACAGTTTACTGACTGACTCTTGTTCAAATTGGACTTACTGTACTTAATGTTCTGCTGTGCAGTAAAGAATTATTACTGACATTTTAGCTGTGCTAGGTTTCACTTTAACCTCCAAACAGAGAGGCTTAGACAATTTGGCCAAACTAATGACTATAGAATTTCTGCTGTGGCATTAAAAAAACAGTGTTAGCAGTGGACCTCGTCACATTTTGTTACAGTCCCCACAAAGAAATCTTGGATGAGAAAGAAAAAATAGGATAAATGTAGCATAATAAACAGCCATGAACCAGTGAGTGATGTGTCATACTCAGAACATGCAGAAACAATTTTCTCAGTCTTTTTAGCTGAAGGGAGCTAGACTTATGATACATGTGTGTGCGTGCACATCTGTCAAAGATGTGTGTTTGGGCATGGTGTGTGTGTTCTACAAACGCAAAGGCAAAAGAGCGGGAGTCCTTAAATGTCACATTACTCAGCACGGTAACTACGCTCACGACATGCGATGTGTCAGCCCGTATCATCTTCGCCCACTGAGCATGTGCAAAACAGGCCCCCAGCCCCCCACGTGGGCTCAGAATATGCACAATATGAACACAAGGATGAGCTTGGACAGATCCCCGAGGGTAGGCAATGCAACTTTAATCACCTTTTTTTTTTTTTGTGTGTTATGCTGAGTGCCATTAGCATCCCCCTGGTTGTTTTTGTTATTGTCCTTACTGTGTGCTCTTTGTATTCCAGCGCCATTTAAGCATCCACAGCTTCACAGGACGGTTGCACTTCCAAGGGGAAGCTGTGAGTTCTTGTGACATCAGTGTGAATGAACCCTCTGCATCATCTCTGTGAGAGAGCGTGTCAATGTTAAACTCATCTTTCTCTTTGCTCAACCTCCCACACCCAGTCAAGTCAAACTCCCAGAATGCGTTGCTTTCAGCCAAAGGCAGCTTTTTTAAATGGCCCATATTGTAAAAAAACAAAAATGAGATTACCATTGTCTTTTTTATAGGGCTGTCAAAAATAGAGCGTTAACGATGTTAATTTAGGGTGACCACCCGTCCCGCGTAGCGCGTGCGCGCACAGCGTTTGAAGCCCAATTCAAGCGTCCCGCAAATTGAGACCGTGTCACGCATAATCAAGCTTGCTCAAAAAAAAAAGTTGGTCGCTCTTCTTGGAACCCGAGGAGCCAAACGAACATTAGGCTCGTTGGACATGAACTGCCTGTAAAGTAGACGAGAGCAGGCGGCAGCAGCCGGGGGGTGGGTGGGGGGGGACAACTAAAAGCTGCGGTAATCAGAGTCAGGCAGTTCCAGCCGATTCCAGAACAGGAAGTGACTTTAACACTGTGGTGCGATTCCGATTTAATAAATATAATCAGACCCACATATCAGCTGGAACAGTCTTAGTTTTAATTGTAGCTCCAAAGGCTTACATGCGATCTGATGATCTGATTTTAATAAACAACACACTGGAGATGATCTGTGATCTGAACGGATTTAGTCTCTGACTTCTAAACGTCACTAACAGCCAGAATGTCCGAATAGACTTTAAATCAGCCAAATAGTTAAAATCCCTCCGATCGTTGTCATGACAGCGCAGGCACGTGCATACCAGACACTGGGAAGGGACTTCTAGGAACGCGCTTTCCAATTCAAAAACTGGAGAAAGAGCCCGAGTCTGAGCAGTCTGAGCCGTCCCCCCCATCAGTTAGAAGAGAAGGTGGGTACAAGGAAGACTGGCAGGACCTTTAGTTTAAACTGTTCCTGTGAGACAACTACAATTCTGTTAGTCCTTAATTTATATTATAATGTATTTAAAGTGAATAAATTGTAATGAAAAATAAAATTAAATAGCTAAAGTAAATCGTAAGTGGAAGTGCATCTGGCAATTATTTATAATTGTATGAGATTTCAAAATATTAATCTTTATTTAGAAAAAAATACACATTGGTTCTATTCATGAGCTTACATCAGCAGTTACACATGTTCAGGGGCATAGGGCATATAAATATAATATGCAAGGTGCTAGAAATGGGTAAACCCGTATTAGTGAGCTGCCCGTGGGGGGGGGGCACCGCTTCGCCAGGCAGGGTCACATTGTCCCGCAAGAAACATACCATTGTCCCCTTGGGCTATTGCAGGGGTCACCCTATGTTAATTAGTTGTTTGTTGTTAATACGTCAATTTTTTTAACGCATTTCACGCATGCGCAGTGTGACAAATTATCCAGGTCAGGAAAGTGGTTGGGAGCTAGAGGCGAGATGGAGCAGGTGAGCAAAGTGGGCCTTTGACGGATTCAATATAAAAAAGAATGATGATGGTACAGTTAACAAGTACAAGGTTATTTGCAAGATTTGTAACAAGGAGTTTCAATTTCACCGGAGCTGTTCAAGCTTGAGGTACCATGTCAACGCCAAACATGCGTTTGCTGGGCCGTCAGGTTCAGCAAGTGGTTTGCGCCAGACCACGCTGAATTTTCGCAGGCCATTAACAAAATCAACCTCAGATAATTTAACCAACACAATAGCAAAATGGATTGCAAAGGATTGTAGACCCATTAGCATTGTAGAAGACTCAGGTTTCCTTGATGTTTGGCAAGTGGCGTCTCAAGACTCATCCTATAAGCCACCGTCAAGAGCCACAGTTATGACGAAAATCCACGAGCTCTAGGAAAACGAAAACGAAAAAGAAAAAAGGAAAGAGGTCTTCGCTCAAGTAAATCATATCGCCCTGACAGGAGACCATTGGACATCAGTGAGTAACAACAATTACCTCGGAGTAACGGCACATTTCATCAGTGACACGTGGGAACTGAAGTCTTTCGCGCTGACTATATTAAAAACTGAGGAGCGTCATTTTGCGGAGGCTTGTAAAGAACAGTTCCTTTCTGTTGCACGTAAGTGGGACATCGAGGGCAAGACGACAACCATTGGGACTGACAGTGCACGCAACATGGTTGCCGCAATTCGACTTACACGCTATGAACACATGAACTGTGTCGCTCACATGGTGCAGAGAAGTGTCACAGTGAGTCTTGCTGACAGCGGCTTTGTAAATGCTTTGGCCAAGGCTCGCAAAGTTGTCGGTCATTTTAAGCACAGCCCAGCAAATGGCGGAACTTCAGCACAACAAGTCAGCCTGGGAAAGAAGCAGAGCCATTGATCCAGGATGTTCCAACACGTTGGAATTCGACGCTGGAAATGGTCAAGCGCGTGAGCAGAAATAAAGAGGCTGTCATCGCAGCCTGGACAATCAGGAGCACAAACTCGTTTTGCCGACGCAGCAGAGTGGGATAAACTGCAGAGGTGGAGACACTTCTAGAGCCATGCAGGTAAATCAGTCTGTAACTTATCAAATAACATTGCTTTGATTATTTTCTGGAATGATTACAGTCAAATATCAATACATGTATGTATGTAAAAAATAATGATGATAATATAATAATAATATGTTGATAACCACTGTTTAATAATACACTGTCTGTGTGCATGTGTGTGTGGGTTTCTGGGCGTAGGTATGTAAATGAGCTCCTGGGTGGAGGGCCTATGTCTCCGTGTCTGTGGTAATACCTTCTCTCTGCCACTTGCGTCTCAAGATGGAAGCCTGTGATGGGACCCTGCATATGTGGTGAGATTCAAGACCAAGTTCAAGGAGGACTAGCATCCCGTCAAGAAACAGCTCAACAATGTATGGCTCAGATGCTACAGTTTTGGATCCTCGTTTCAAAGACTTGAAATGCTGCCCAAGACAGACAGGAAGAGGTGTGGACACATTGAAGGGATGCTGCAACAAGAATCACCCAGAAGGTCTTCACAGACACACGATGATGGGCCACCCAGGAAGAAATCAGCTTCTGCAAATGGACTCAGATTCAGAATCAGAAGATGAAGAGGTCCAGCTGCCATACAGAGGTACAGAGCAGAGCCCACCATTAAATTGGAGGACTGCCCGTTGAGGTGGTGGGCATCTCATTCAGGAGCCCATGAGAAGCTGGCCTCACTAGCTCACAAATATCTAGCCACTCCTGCAACCACTGTTCCCTGTGAACGACTTTTCTCAGTTGCAGGTCACATTGTGAACAAGAAAAGGTCAGCTTTACTTTCAGAAAATGTGAACAAGTTAGTTTGCCTCAGCAACTGGCTGAAAGATGATGAAGCTCAGTAGATTTGAAAGGTGATGTTCAAACAAAAAGACCAGTTTCAGTGCAACATGTTATAGTAGTTAGCAACTGGAATTTTGAGCAACTGGATTAAAGAATGGAGGAAAAGGTAAAAGATTGTTCTTTGGTTTGATTTAAAAGTTTTATTGAAAATGTTTTTTTCCACATAAAAACGCAACAGATGACTCAAATTGTGCAAAAATGTGGTAGGTCACTGTTATGATTTGACTACATTTATTGCTTTCTGTTCAATTGAATACTGTAAATTGTACATCCTGGTTAAGAGGAATGCCAAAGAGGAAGCGATGGGACATTACAAAGACAAATATTATGGTGTATATGTTTCAGCTTGATTTAAACCACCATTATTTGGCTGTGTTAATAAACAGACATAATATGAAAATTATGTATCTGTGTCCTGTTATTTATCTTTTGGTATGCATTTCAGAAAAAAATGGTTAGGATTCAGGTGTAATTGCAAATAGTGATTAATCCTGATTAATCCACTGAAAATTCTGATTAATTTGATTAAAAATTGTAATCATTTGACAGCCCTACTTTTTTATTATAAAGCAGGTGGATGTGCTGCAGGTGTATAAATACTGTAAGATACTGTATAGATACTGCAAGTATCAACACGCTCAGCCCACAGAGAAATGCACAACTGAATGAAACTGTGCCCGTAAATTATCTGTCAGGACTTCTGTACGGTTGTGTTGTCACAACTTTACTGTTTACGAGTAGAAAGTGCCGTTACAGTTATTCCCCAGCTGCAATGATTGTGCAGAGACTGTGACCCGGAAACACTGACCAATCAAAGCAGACTGGGTTTTTAGGGTAGTTGGGCTTAAAGAGACGAACACAAAAGTTGAGCTTTTCAGACAGAGGGTGAACACAGGTATATTCATACAGAAAGTATGAGACAATTAATTTTTTTTTAACAATAAAGTATGTATTCACGTTCTAGTAGAAACCCAAAATACAAGTATGAACCCGAGATGATGGGTGGTGAGCGTCACCCAGGTGGGTGCTACACATTGGTGGCGTTAGAGAGTAGTCCCCCTCCCGAAGAACTTTGAGCGTCTATGATAAATTGCTATATAAATTTAATTTTAATCTGTTTATTGATCCCCAATGGGGAAATTACAAATTACACTCTGTGTCCACACTTTTGTTAGTCATCACACACAGTCCTGAACTACACACACACACATGCTCAGGATCTGTACATGCACTAATGGAGAGATGTCAGGTCCGTACTCCGTACAATGTACTTTTTGGTCCATACGGGGACTTAAACCAGTGACCCTCTGGTTCCCAACCCAACTCCCTACGGACTGAGCTACTGCCACCCCAATGTAATGAATAATAATATTTTTTTATTATTATCCTTATTATAAATTGAGCCTAATATGGTACTATATACTTTAAGCTACTATAATATCTATATTGTCATTTATATCCATTGAGCAGTGGCCACGACTCTTTTTCACCTTTTCTTTTTTCTATGTTAAAATTTAAAAAATACAAACGTTAAAGCAGCGGCACAATGTGTGAGGGATAAACAGTTGATCCTAAACGCCCTCCAGCACACTGCTCTCAAGCAGACAAGGTGTCTTCTAGTTCTGAGTTGGATGGATTTTAGAGCTACAAAATGTGTTAGATGTTCACAGACGAGGTTGTTCACCCTACAGCTGAGTGGCTGTTCGTCTCACAGCTTTAGGAAAGCCAATACTATTCTGTTTTCTAAATCAGGAGGAGTTATTTGTCAGGGCGACAGCGCTTCAGTGAACTTATTCCCGTTGACTAGATACAAAATAACATGCCAGCTGCGGCTTTTTTTTCTTCCATATGTAGAGATTTGCGTTAAGATGGTGATTAAATGTGTCCAGACAGATATTGATCCTTCAGTAGTTAGATAAATACCAAGACAGATGGAGGAAGATCAAGGTGATCAGATGATCACTCCCTGGAAGGCCAATTCCCCCCCCCCCTTCCTTTAAGTCCAAATATTTAAAGTTGGCTCTGTCCATCTCTCCAAGCCGGAGATATTTTCTGAGGGAAAGCGCACAAGGACCACACACACACACACACACACACACACACACACACACACACACACACACACACACACACACACACACACACAAAATCATTTCCCACTTTGCATTAATAACCAGTGTGAGATAAAGATCAATGCATTTTTAATGGGCTAGCTTCCAGTTGATGATAGTTTGACAAGAGAGAGCATAGGGAGAGCCATTGTGCGAGTTAGCAGTAGATTAACTAACGGCATATTCAGAGATCTGCTAATGGAGTTCCACTGTGGCAGTTTACTGTAAGAAACTGTCCCCTTGTCTAATTCTATCAACTTATCGTGGGATCCAGAGCATTTGTATGGCAGCTTGATAACAGGGAATAATTGATTATGACAATAAGCAACCCACCAGGACTTCAAAGATAATAATAATAATAATAATAATAATAATAATAACAATCTTTATTTGTACAGCACTTTTCAAAAACAAGTTACAAAGTGCTTTAACAAGTGTAAAGACAATAACATCCAAGAGACAATAATACAAAAAGACAAAAGCATGAAAACATTGAAAGACTAAAATACAGCTAAATATAAAATTATTTATTGTTTATGACAACATCTGTCTTATTTTTTGTAGTTTTGGCCATTGTTTCCATAAAAGCACTGAACTTACTTAAGGTTTTTACCTTTATACTGATCTGAGTCCTTTCAGTATTGGGTTAGTCTGGATCAATGACGGGTCATTTACCAGAAACAGTAGACTCTGCCGGATGCCCCTCATCTAATGCTCTCTGTGTGTTGTTGTTGTTAACTCCTGTTCGGTTCGGTAAACAACAACCAGAACCCTCGTGCTAGCAAGCTACATGCTGAAAATGGATCTTCCGCCTTGCAAAACTTTTTTGGGGAAAATCATCAAACTTTGAGCTAGCAAGTTATTTGCTGACAATGGCAAGTTTTGATGAAAATTTGGATTGTGCATTGTAGGCCTGCTTCGTTCTTTCGTGGAATAATTGTAAAGATTTACAAAGAATATTTTTACACCATTTATTCTATAAACTGGGACGTTTTGGGGCAGATTGGTGGGATTGCTGTGGATGAAGTGATAAAATTTTAAGAGCAAATGACAGCTAACTTTATTTAATATTGTATGTTTTCTTTAGCAGGGTGCAAGTGTTCCACTAAAACAAGTTCCTTGTCTGTCGCTGCGGAGTTTAGCGCCGCCCAAGGCGATTGTGATTGGTTTAAAGACATGCAAAAAAAAAAAGAGCGTTTTTTTCTCCTGTCCCAGAATGTACAGTATCTGGGATGTTGTCAGACCTTATGGCAAGGTCGGGCAATGCGAGACTATTATGAGTCCATACTGAAATATTAACTAAATGGGTACTTCACTGATTAGCATTTAGCTTTGTATCAGTAGTTATTCCCGCGTGTCACAGAATGGTAAGCACACCCACAACCTTTCCTTTAACCCAACCGTCCCGTTCCCGCAAGTCACGGAAACATAACCCACCCACGACCTAGTCCTTTAACCCAACCGTCCCGTTCCTGCAAGTCCCAGAACCGTAAGCCCACCTACGACCTTTCCCTAAACCCAACCTTGTCTTGTTCACGCTAGGTGGAACGCTAACGCTAGGCGGAACGCTAACGCTAGGCGGCCACTTGTCTGATCCATCCTGTTTCCAAGAGTCCGATCATTAGACAACAAACTGGACTACATCCAACTTCCACTGAACTCCAAACGCGAGTTCAAAGACTGCTGGGTTTTAGTTTTTGTAGAAACATGGCTGAACAACAGTGTACCGGACTCCGCTATCCAGCTACCTAGCTACCAGGCCTGCTAAGCCTTCCGAGCCAAAGACTAGTGGAGGTGGGCTGTGTTAACACGAACACAGACTGGTGCAGAAAGGGGGGGCTTTTACACAACTACTGCTAACGCTGGTGGAGTCTGTGACTGTTAAATGCCGACCATTCTACATTCCATGCAAATTCACGGCAAGAACTAATGCTACCATTGGGTTAGCTGAACTTACGGAGCCTATAATGTGTGTGCACTAAATGTAGCCTGTTTTGTATGTTGTTTTTTATATAATGACGTTTTATATATATTTTATTTTTTCATGTGTAACACCACTTGAGCCACGGTGAAACGTTGTTTTGTGTTTATGGTTGAAATGACAATAAAACACACTAGAGTTGAGTTGACAAGACTTGGGAATGGACTCTTTGAGCAGCAAACAAGTGCATTCTGGGATTTGGTGTCTTTCCTCCACATGCGCCAAAAACACATTTCTGGCTTTTCTCGGCCTAGAAGGCACCAATTTTGAAATTTTCACATTTCTACTACGTAAGTGACCCAATTTAAAGATATATTAATCTTTCCAACGGTGAAATATCCCTTTAAATATGTATCTGACACAATGACACTCATTTTTTACGAGCTAATTAATCCAAATTCTGAAAGTTTTGGTTCAAAACTATTAAGATTAAAAGCTTAAATGATTGATATGATTAAACTGGTAGAATGGGAAATTTTCTGAAAATAAACGAAGAGAGACGACGGATTTGTTACAGCGGAGCTTAGCAAATCTGTGTAACACAGCTCTGGTTGGCAAAATCACCAGTGTCATGAACATAGAATATTATAATAAAAATATTAAAATACCAAAAACATAGCACGTGGAGGAGGAGGAGGTTGGGGTGGTGGAGGCAGTTGCAACATTAATCAGCGTAGACGCAGCATAGCATCGCGATATATATTGTCTGTGGTAATACTGTATTGATGCAAGGGCGCCAAGTATCAACCTTTTATTATATAAATTGTGTAACTTTTTGGTACTACAAGGATAAAATCTTTTCAGTCCTTTAATGGTGCAGTTGAGTTTTTTTCTGGTGAGCTCAGACGTTTTTACTTTGGGGACATAACTTAAAGTTGGAAAAAAAGGTAATAAATTGCAATATATTGCAGAATAACGCAATATCGTTATAATCACAATCATATTGTATCATGACAAGTACCGTGATAATACGCCCCCCTGCTGATTGCTACATCTAGTTGACAAGACCATAGCATAATGGCTGTGCTGCACACCTGCATGAATGATTGAATGTTACTAATCAACTGGTAGCCACACAGTTGAATGAGCAAACAACTGTGAAGCATGAATGAAACAGCTGATGCCAATCAGCAGATACGAGCACTTCAGAGCAATGTCAGAACTATAACAAAACATCCATGACATGGTGCTCTTTAGATGCTTTTACATAGACCTTAGTGGTCCTCTAATACCATATCTGAAGTCCCTTTCCCGAAATTCAGCCTTGGTGCAGAATTTCAGCCACTAGAGCCAGTCCCACAATGAGCTTTCCTTAGTATGTGCCATTTCTGAGTCTGTACCTTTTGAGGAGGAGGAGGGGGGGCAAGGTGGAGGCTGGGGATGTGGCCTTAAACAACTGCCACTTTGCTCATTTGAAAGCCATGATGTCTCTCTCTTTTCCACGGGTGGGCCAAATTCTCTGGACGGGCAAAGCAGTGAAAGGTGAAGTAACCTTGCCCCTTATGACCTCATAAGAGGCAAGGTTCCAGATTGGCCCATCTGAGCTTTTATTTTCTCAAAGGCAGAGCAGGATACCCAGGGCTGGGTTTACACCAATCACCATTTCTGGCTACTGGGAGACCAAAGGTAGGCTGGGGGAACTCATATTAATGTTAAAAAACCTCATGAAGTGAAATTTTCCTGCCATGGGACCTTTAACTTTGACCCACTGTGGTTTTGTGCGTTTTCTAAAGCAATGAGGGATTATTATTACTCTTACCTATACTTTATTTTGCCTTTGCTAACCTTTCGTTTTACCTTCAGAGAAACATGGTTTACACTGTCTGCTTAAACTCCTTTTTATCGTCTGGACACTCGTGGTTTTCACTCTTTCAGACTTCATTGTTGCGATGTTGCTTTGTTCACAGAACTTGTCGATGTATTGAGCAGTGTGATCTATGAACCAGTCTTCACTCCGTCTTCCAGTCTTTTTGTTGAGGGGAAGGCGGCAGAGAGGAAGCGGTTTTGATCTCAGCGGTAGGGGTAGGCGGCAGTTGCCGCCAACGTGAACACAGTTCACAGTGCTGAATTTCTGGCAGTTACCATTAACTCTTTTGCAGGTACGTGGTGGTCGCGCGCTGGGTTAAAAACCATCTGAAGTCTAATTTGTATGTTTTTGATAGAGTCAAACTGCCTTCATAGGAGACTCGCTTGCAGACCCACTCAAATGGCAATAGTGTTTTATCACATGGTTTTAAATACCAGGTCATAGTGCTCTCTCTCTCACTCTGTCTGTCTCTGTTTGTTTATCCCCCCCCCCACACACACACAAACACACACGCGCACATACACATAGTTAAATCCTCTCTTGAGCCTTTACTCCAGAAGTCTTGTTTGTAGCAAACGGTAATATAATATGCTTAGTCATCACAACAGCAAAACAGCAACGCCCCCCCCCCCCACACACACACACACACACACACTCTCTCTCTCTGTCTCTCTCTCTCTCTGTCTGTCTTTCACACACACACACACACATCATGGGCAATCCAAATAAGAGCCAGCCTGCCAAATCTCCAAATGCAGTTGGACAACCACGCCAAAATCCAGCCAGCGGTGCCTGTTCGTTTCCATGACAACGTCCTGAAAGTGTTGTATCATCATTGAGAAGGGAGCAGGGCATAATTTTGCAGGAATGCACACGCGCCAGAGTTCCTACTCGGGAAAGATGACGTCATCATCAATCATTTTTGGGGACCATCGTTACTGCTCATTGCTACTCTGTAAACTTCCAGCTTACAGTTCCCCGACGTCCACAGTGACATGTCTGCTAACAGGATTGAAACATTAGCAGTTTCAGCTGGCAGAACCACAACTTCAAGTTACTATATGTAACTTTTTAATGTTTCTGAAACAGTGTATTTTCCATCTAATGATCATAAATGCAGCCAGATAAAAGGTAGCAGGAGTGAATTTTGAATTTGATTTGAGATGTTATCTGTTGTAGTTTTGGCTGATACTGTGGCAGGGCCATCTCAGAAAAGAAGGAAATTAAACAAAGAACAACTAAAAGCTAAAAGGGTAAGACAGAAGACAGTCTGGCTTTCAACACATGGAGACAATCACGGGATTGTAAATGATTCAAAATCATCTCCGAATTGGCCTACGTGTATGTTATATGTCTATTCAATTCATAAAATAACTTTACAATGCGCAATGTGGGTGTGTGTCAGTAGCCAACATTAAATTACCGTTTATTTATTTCTGTCCGTGTTTGTGTTGGCCTACTAATTTCCCCCGTACCTGTGTAGATCGTCCTTGGGTTTAATGAAATGTGCTATAATAAAAGTTATTATTATGTTGGTTGCTAATCCAAAACTCTTAATGCTTTGGCTCGTGACACAGTGACAGTGGTACCTGTTTTAGCTCATGAGACATCCAAAGTACGCTAAGTTACCATATGCAACACTTGAAATGCAACGACGCATCTGGAACTTATTCTCTCATTGTAAATTAATGATTTTCTGTCCGAGCAAAACATTCAAAGCAACTATTTGACTTCCTGGTAATGCTTACACGGTAATACGGTGGCCAATACAGCCCCGTAAAGAAAAGACCTTTACTCAGGTGTGGTAAAAACACTACCGCTCTTGTCCAAAGCGGCCGCTAGAATCTACACAAACTAAAAAATAAGATACTCTGAACAATTTACTGCATGTTCCCCCATTATGAAACCATTGACATCCATGTAGCTGTGTGCCTGTAGGAGACTCTGATGGTTCCTTTGCTGTTCACTTGTTTTGTCAGCTTTATTTAATCCTTGTGTTGTCTTCCCGTCAACCATTATGGCTTTTTCCGACATTTTTGTCACTTTTTTAATGTTGTGGGTCCTTTTTTGTGTTTTTTTCCAAAGTTATTAAGTTATTAGTGATATTTCTAATGTTGATATTTTCAGCGCTTATTTAAGCCTTCTTGCTCTTCATGAGTTCAGAAAGGCAGAAGCACTGGGTAGGAAGTTGTGAAGGGGAAATGTAGCTGGGGCAGGGGGCTTCCAGGCTCTATATTTTATATTTAAGCAGGCGAGATTGGAGGAAATCCCCAAAGACTCTCAAACATTGCTGCGCCTTTTCACCCCCATCTCCTATTGGTTATAAATAGATGTGAAAGATGGAGGGAGTGGGGGAGCATTAGGTGAAGATGACAAGAGTGGTTATCCACTGGGATTTATACATTAGATGAGGGAAAGTTTCAGGCCAAGAGTAACACCACCATATGCATGTGCACAGTCCTCCTACTCCTCTTCTCTATTTCCCTCTCTATAAATAAACCCACAAACTAGCCCACATACATGATGTGTTACTTTATGTGATAACAGGATGATCCATAACCTCGCTAGTGCTGAAACCACTAGCGAGGTTATGGAACCAAGAGTTTGATCACTGGTCTGGGCAGAGTTTGATGCCCTGTCGGGGCAAAGGCCTTTCTGTGTGGAGTTTGCATGTTCTCCTTGTGTGGGTTTTTCCAGGTTGCTCAGTTTTTCTTCCTCCATAAAGACATGCATGCTAGAAACTAGGACTACAGTTGAAAATTAGCCGTCGGTCTAACACTGGCACATTTACAGAAATAAGTGAAAATAAGTAAAAGGGTATTTGGACTTTATGTAGAGCTTTTCAAGTCTTAGCAATAACTCAAAGAGCTTTACAATACCAGCCAGCATTTACCCATTCATATGTCCATACTCTGTTGACAGTGCCACCTTCTTATCGGGAAAGGAGGGATGAACATTCCCATGTACATTCACACATGATGGCACAGCCATCAGGAGTAATTTGGGGTTCAGTATTTTGCACACGCTAACTTTGACATTTAGACTGCAGGGGCCAAGGATCGAACCACCGACCTTCCGATCACTCTCTGTTCCACAGAAAAGTGTTCATGTGTGTCAACATCATAGAAAATATCAGAGGCTGTCAAACTAGGGGAAAAGAGAAGACAAAAAAAATGTTTTGCTTTTTTTTTTGAAGTCATGAGCTGCTGTGGCAACCTAGGGGACTAGGCGGTATCACCGGCGATTGCCGTCCAGTGCATGCCAGTTAGATTTGTGTCCGACTTGATCCTGACGTTACGGACAGGTGGGGCAGCGATTACCTCACCGACATCAAGGCACCTCAGTTTCTTTCCACCGACTGCAAGACCCAGGGCATGGGAAACGCCCTGCTCTCAGCTGATCTAACCGCTGATTGGTTCAGAATCGACTCAACATGACGTTTGTTATACCTTTTTTTAAAATTATATTTGAATTGGAGGGATTTGATTTGCTATTAGTCTGACTTAAAGGCTTATTCTGTACAGAACACATGTTGTGTGGCTGATATTGACGTTTAGAAGTCAGAAAGACTAAATCCGTTCCGATCACGGATTATCTGCAGTATGTTGTATACCGGTATTAACATCAGCAACGTATCGTGCAGTGGTTTATGTCTTGCTTTTCAACAACTACTCTGTCATAATAAAAACAACTGGATACTGATTCAAAAAATTGGAATGGAACCTAACAGGATGTGCGTGTTTCTGTGACTACCTGTCCAGACTGAAGGCTGCTAGAAACCATTGGGCCTGTCCGACTTGACAACAGCTTTTTTTGTCACTACCCCCGGGCTGCTGCTCATCCACTTTACAGGCGAGGCGCAGCTCACCTTGATCGTGCCTATTGCCTTCTCTAATTCCCTGATGGGCTGCAGGTGGGACCAGTGCCACGTGCCTAGTGGCTGCAGCACCTGAACTGGGTAATATATTTCCTCCATCACCTCCCCCAATCTGACTTAAGGGATCCTCCCCCTGTCCCGGATTGGCTTGGCTGTTTCCCCTGGTTTGCCACACATCCCAGATACACCAAATTGGTTGTCTTCCAGTATGACACACTGGAAGGGGGGAAACGAGACACCCTAGTGTCTTTTTTTGGGTCAAGGCATTATCAGAGAAAACAAGCAAGCAAACTTTCCCCCATGCATGCCTTGCAAAAGAGACAACTGTAAAACATTCCAATGAATTTTGTATCAATGTCACACACAAGTCAATCTTTGTGCTATGAAAAGTGTATATTTTGGGTCCAGTCTTCCAACTTTTGAAGCCTAGAAAAGCCATTTAGATAAATTATTTGATTCATGTGTGCAGGCAGTCAGCCATCTGGGCTAGAAAAAGTCTATAATGCACATCCTCCATGCGCCAAAAATATGCTCCCGGTGAGCATCTGACATTTTAATGACTGGGACACCATCTTGAAACACAGTATCCAAGCCCATGCATGATGTCATTGTTAGTTGCAGCTCAAAGTCTCAGCTATTGTACCTTCTGATTTTGATGCCTGTAATAAATCTGAAGGTAACTTGACGCAATTAGTTAGACAGAAGAATAAAGGAGGAGTGAGATCAAAGATAGTCCACGCAGTCTACAGCACACCACACTGCTAGTAGAAATGATGCAGACAAATGCCTGAAAGAATATAATAGAGTATAAGGATGAATATGGGAAAATCTTTACAAGCTATCGGGATACGCTTGTGCGTCTGAACGTGTTCAGTGGAGCATAACGGAAAAGCAAAAGTGGTGCAGAGCTCCTGCACGAGGAAACAATCAACAGAAGTAATGTGACATTTTGATTCAGAGCCCCTCAGTGGCTCACAGTGGCTCTGTCCAAATTGCCTGGTGAATTACACCAACATGGGATGGTGCAGGTATGGGGGCGAGCAGTCGGGCAGTCAGCGCTAACAGGAGAAAGAAGCAGACTGAGGCAGAATGTGTCCCCCAGCAAGCTAAAGCCAGATTGCTGATTGATACATTGACAGCCACTGATTGTGCATAGTGAAGAAGAACGGAGAGAACGGGGTGATTGCAGAAAAGGAAACAATGGAAAATTTACTGGTGTGTGTGTGTGTGTGTGTGTGTGTGTGTGTGTGTGTGTGTGTGTGTGT
>NC_045734.1:5157388-5166909 GCF_008692095.1 Etheostoma spectabile | reverse complement strand
GTGTGTGTGTGTGTGTGTGTGTGTGTGTGTGTGTGTGTGTGTGCGTGTGGGTTTGTGTCCTGCTCCATCTGCTGCTTAGTGTGTTTTTTTGTGTACTATAGCCAGTAGGGGTAGTTGGGGTCAGAGCACCATCAGCAGCTGTTAAAGGTTCAACCCGGTGACCTTTCTTACAACTGCACTAATTACCTGGCCAACCCATACATATATAATGAGACCTTGATACAGTGTTTGTGACAGAGGCCCGTTCCTTCCTGTGAGAGTTGTTCAGTGGCGCATAAAGCCTTCATGGAGCCATTAATTACCAGGATGTTCAGCACTACTTCCGCATTGTGTGGCCAATAGAGCAGGCACAGTAGAGAACACATCCCAGACCATAAACCAGACCCAATTCTGATTGTAAAACAAGCCATTTTGCAGGGGTTGTGATGCCCAAAAAAAGTTATCCACTGATTTACAGATGTGTCTTGTAAGTCTATGGGAAAAAAAAGGATTTTGGGGCCAGAGGGCAGTACCTTACGGCCCGGCATATGCAATTCCACCGCGCACTTCCTGGGGGGCGTGGGCCAACCACATAACTTTTCATTCTTTTTCTTTCTGTCTCTTTCTTCAGTACACTTTGCTTTCCCAACATCCTGCTTCCTCAACCCGCCTGTTAAGAGATATTATTTCCTGAGCTGTCAAATAAAGATTTGATCTCTCACACTAAAAGTTTCCCCCATCAGCTCTCCTTCTTTTTACTGTGCACTACCCCCAACACACCCGAACCGATCCCATCGTACACCAGGGCACGTGTATTCTTTTTCCCAATCCCCAAACATCATGCATAATGCATTGCATCTCAGCCTGCGCTCTGCATGTAGTACATTAAACTTCATTGCTAAAGGCAAGTGTACCACAGAGCAGCGGCTGCAGCAGTGGAGCGATTCCCTTCTGGTTGAAGCTGGTTAAAGTCTTTTATTTTTGCCCACCTCTCCCTTCTGCCACTTAAACACACTCCACCTCAAGGAGACTCTCACTCTGTTGCTATGGAGTTTGTGTTCAGATGGATACAGTCGAGCACATTCCTGCAGGCACCCAGGCAGGAGTGCTGATATTGATGAAACGGATCAAAGTGGACTAATGTGTGCGTACGTTTGAGCGTGCAGGCCACACAATTTATATCTGCGCTGTAGACAAATTGCTAATTAACGTCAACATACTTTCCAAACCCTGAAACGGGCATTGTGCTGGAATATTTATCAGATTACTACCTACAGACCTATTCAAACAGACTGAGCCAGGAGCAGCAGGAATGCTCTCTTTGCTCTGTGAATCTTAAATCCTGAATCTTGAATTTGTGAGGTGTACAATGGTTACCAAGTAGAGTAACTGGACCTATGTATCTTCAACGAGTTTGCATCTTTTGTTGAACCTGAAAGCGCCCTCATTGATTGTCTTGGATGAACATGTGTTTGAACAGGGTGAGAGTAAGTGGCTCCTCAGATGCACAAATTGAAAAAAGAAGTGAATTATCTAAACTGTGAAACAGACATTTCATTGCTTGCCTTTGGTTCTTTTGGATAGATAGTCATATGTTGGTGATCATGTGCCCTTGTGTTAATGAATGGGTCTGTTGCTGTACGACATCTGACATACTGTGCTTAGATCGGGACCCCGTGCATGTTACAACTTTTAACACCTCATTATTTGAATAAGGACTATTTAAGTGTTCTGATTGGTAAGTTGATATACCTCAAAAACATTTCTTTATTGATATATAGACCCGTCTATCGCAAAATTGTGACAATGGTTTCTCTGGAGTGACGTCAGAATTGTATGAATGTATGAAAACGCCCTTCAGAATCGTACGCTTTCAATATACCGGCGGGCCGATATTATTAGCCGAATGTTACGCTTTAAAATTTAAAATTATATATTTATTCAACAGAATCATTTATAGTTACAAATGATTCTCATAATTGAATATTTAAAACATATCAAATTCAAACGGATGTCCGATGTCCCTGTTGGCAACAGTCTGATTATTTTTTTGTAGTTAATGTGTTTTTGTTCAAAGGACTTTAAGTTTTATATCTTAAGTTTGTATCTTTAAACATTTTATTTATCAGAACTTATATATATTTTGATGTTCCTCTGTTCTGTTGTGACAATAAAACAAATTATTATCATATTAGTTTAGTAAGAAGTCATAAATAACTACAAATAACTAATATAAGGGGAAATCTGTTTATGTTTTGTTACGCGTTTCTGGATTTTTATATATATATATATATTAATATAGGGCGATAATTTTTTAAATAACCAAATATTTGTATCCATATTGGCCTTAAAAATCCTTTTATCGATTGGCCTCTAATTTGAACCACATACAGTATGAAAGTGGCCCAAATCAGAATTGGAAAAGATTGGATGCCTTGTGACTTGGACAGTTTACGCTGTCGTGGAAAAAAAAATCGGACTTGTGTCACTTTAGCCTGCAGTCTGAACGTAACCTTAAAATACCAGACCGGCTGGTAGACTATGTATAGCACAGTGTGTGAGGAAAGCTCTACCCTCCCTCAGCAACTGCTGTCAGTGTGTCTGACCTGTTCAGCCCTCAGCCACCTCATTGACCAGCTGGAGAACATGAATGGGCAGCTCCCAGGAGTCACTCTGTGAGACTGTAGAAATGCTTAAAGTGAGACATGTCAGTTCACTGTCCCTACATGAAAGAAGGTTTAAGGAAGAGTGAGATTGTGTTGATGTGTGTGTCCATGTGTGAATGTGTGGTCCCACTGGAGTCAGTACAATCTCAGTTCAGTTCATTTAAGGGATTTCTACACAATTCCAAAACTAGAAATATCTATAAAACCTACATAGCCAACATGTCTAACGGAATTATTAACGTTTGAGAATCTGTAAACTGAGTTACTTAGGGGGCTTTCACACCAGCCTCATTTAGTCTGATTGAATCACACTAGAGTTGGTTTTCCCCCTTGGTGCGGTTTGTTTGGGCAGGTTTGAATGCAGCAATTGCACTCGGACGCCAACAAGCACCAACTGTCCTACACCGCAAGTCTGAGCTAAATGGACCCTGTGGTCAGATGTGCGTTGCAATCTGCAATGCGGCCGAATATGCAAACTGTATTATCTCAAAGAAAGCTGGAGATGGAAGGAATATGCCCCAGTCCAGAATACAGGAACTTGTATTCACTTTTTTTTTGCACCCTCCCGAGACATATCCAACCAATAAGAGGAGTGAACGAGCATTTTGGTACGCTTTGGATTTTTCAATGTGTGAATTGAAACCAAACCAAGGGCGAATCACTCCAAGTTCACAAACTCATCAACTGATTCGGACCAGAGCAAACTATAGGGTGTGAAAACCCCCTTACAGTCACCGCCGCCTGACACATGGCAACACATGGCAACACATGGTGTTACTGTAAGCCGGGTGTAGCATGCATTAGTGAGGCAAGTGCTTGGTGTGTGTCTATGCATCCGGGTCCGGACGAGGCAACTGCGATGAATCAGCTGCCTTTAACCCCCCCCTGGCACAGCAAGCATCTCCATTACCATGTCCACTTG
Source organism: Etheostoma spectabile (assembly GCF_008692095.1). Classification (NCBI taxonomy): domain Eukaryota; kingdom Metazoa; phylum Chordata; class Actinopteri; order Perciformes; family Percidae; genus Etheostoma; species Etheostoma spectabile. The sequence continues at coordinate 5,163,342 of NC_045734.1, read as the reverse complement.
ACAGGACGCAGCTGCTGAGCCCTCTGTCTTACCTGTTCATGTAGAGCACCATTCATCTCAATCTGGCTGCTTTCCCACTGTCCACTTCTCCCTGAGCTGATGTAAGGTTTCCGTTTCAGGTTGACTGCCAATAAAATAAGTATTAAAATTGTGTCATGAGACTACACACCTGTCTACATTACTTCTGCTGCTCTGGTCATTGCACGCAGCAATTGACTAATGGATGTGTTAAATTACTGTACATAGACACAGCTGTATGTTAGGTCATCACAAGGTAAAAGATGAGAATTTACTAAAATAGCAATAGAGTAGTAGAGCGGTAGAGAGAAAGTTCAGTTTCATATTGCATATCTTACATCCCTAGTAATTTCAATACATTTCTGTGAGATTTCATTTCCGTTTAGTCTTTTCTTTTGTCTCTATTGTCAAATAACAATTGATGCATTCATGTGACATCCCTGCAGCAAGCATATCCTGATAGCCTAAGTTCCCCTGAAATAAATGATGTCTAGAACTTGATTGTGCATGACAGGGATTAGGTTACACAAGCAATATTACACAAGGAAACCAGACGAACAAAAGATGGAAAAAAAGCACCTCAGAGTTAAATATGCCCTGCTTTTTATGTTCTTTTTGTTTCTACTTTGTCTGTTTTGTCTTCTCATTTGTGTCTTTGTTTTCTGTAATATATAAAAATCCCAATCTAAATGTTATGACAGACATAGGGCATATCTACACAGCGGTGTGACATGGTGAGCACGTGTTTCTGATTCACATTTAGCGAGAGCAAGGTGCTGAGAAGTGGAACCTTTGAGTGTTGTGTATTAAACACCTTGTTTACATGAAGGCTCAGTGGGTTTCTTGGGGGATTGTGCGTTTCTGCATCACATCCGCACATGTACTTACCACTTCTCATGGGAAATTGAGCTTCATGCTTCTTAGAACACAATTAGCACTTTTTTTTTTATCTGCGGGCTCTTTGAAGAATTCAGCGTCAGCATTCTGCTAATTTTGTTTCATTTTTGAAGTCTTTCTTTTTTAGTCTTTTCTTTCACTCTTATAACGTATCACTCTGTCTAGTGATTCTTTTATTCTTTTGGCATTTCTGCTTGTCATCTACATTAAGCCCTCATTCATGTCATGAGAGCTGCTTATTGTTTCCCTTCACACACTAGCCTGGCATTTCGGCTGGAATGAGTTTGAGCTAGCTAACACCGGCATGTAACAGTAAATATTAAACACATCCAGCTGTCGCTGTGAGATGGCCGTCTGCTCGGCTGCTTCGTACCCTCTGTGGCTTTTTTAACAGGCTGCTCTGCATTGGGTTAGACTTAAGAAGGTTTATCAGTGGAACATAGTGCAGAGGACTGCAGCCACTCAAACAGCAAGATGCTGTAGTTGCAAATAGGTCAGCAGAGTACAAAATGGGAGGGAGAGTGGAAGAAAAGAGTGGGAAAGTAGTGAACTATTCTTTCTGCTCTCCTCTTCCTTCTGCAACATGTGAAGGAGTTTAGACTGAAATTAGAGTGTCTACATGAAGGTGGAATGATAAACAACTCATCTACTCCTTACTCACTTAGTTTATACACATACCAGTCTCTCGATTGGGCGTAAGTGATGCAGAAGGCATCCCCACGCTCTGTAAGATGCATACCTTGGAACCTTGATGTTCCTGATTCAATCCTTTGTCTCATGTCATCATCCCCTCTCTGTCACTGTGTTTCCTGACACTCCTCGCTCTCATATGTACTACGTAGTTAGTCCATTTCATAAGAGATGCAGTTGGAGCTGGACGATATGGGGAAAATTAAATATCACACATTGATATTGATATCGCGGCGATATTATTGGGTTGGCTATTTGTGCTTTTATCAAATATTTACAAAGTTACACAGTGAAATGTTTGATAAATAATCATCAGTTATATGGATATAATGACCTAAGAGGATAAATGCAAATTTTAGAACAGCTAGAACAGTCTGGTAAGTTCAGAAAATTACATCACTTTACTGTAATACAACTTTGGAAACCATAAAAAAACAACACTTGTGTGTCATATCGCAATATTAAGATATCCAAAATCTACGATGATATGATAGCCTCATATATCGATATTGATTGTTAGTAATATTGATAGTAATTATCCTCCAAACCCAAAGCTTTTGATACAAATAATAATATCCTTTTATAGTTACCAATTAGAAATTCCTGTTGTCATTAGCAGCAGCCCTGCAATCCAGGCTAATACACTGTTTCAAAAATGTAGTTTTAGAAGTAATTAGTCAAAGGTATAATGTGCAGTATTTTACTAACACTATGTTAAGACTAATACAAAAGTAATCGTTTTCAATCATCACTTATGACCCACTAGAAGTGTGTAGCAGTGTCTGTATCTGCTGAGCCCCTGCCCTCTGCCTGGATTCTCTCTTTACTTCATATTTTTCTGTCTGCGGGACGTTTCTGGCTGTCAGCAAAGAGCTTTTGGGAGGATGTGTAACCCCTAGCCAAAAGCATCCCATTCTCATACCCAGGTCAATGATAATTGGACCTCATTATCAAGTCATAACTCCACTTTGTCCAGCACTTTAGTGTTAGACAGAATACATGCAACTCTAATAACATTAGTCAGCAAATGTGCTATGATATGTTGACATTCTAAATATATTCGGGATGCACCAAACGATGCACCAGGACGAATATTGGGCTTTTTGACGATATTTTCTGCAGAACCTTACACTTGCACTAGGCTCGCTACACTGGTCGACGTAATGACGCTGCCGTTGATTACGGTAGATGGACCGTTCAAAGAATGAAGTAGGCTGTGAGAAAGTGAAAATGGAACTTGTGAGCTGAAAAAGTATTGTCTGGCAGTACTCTCAATCAAAAGAAAGCAATTCAAGTCAAGATACATGTTCAATTTGCAATACCGATTTGTCTCGTGGTGGCAAGAATACACAACGATACAAAACGTCGCCGCTGTTAGCGTATAAAAAATTTGCTAGCTGTTGCTCGTTAACCTAGCTAGCATTCTAATTTCACCCACCCAACATGCATCATCCTACACTAGTTAGTGAAAATTAGCCAAACCAAATTGTCACTCATCTGGCGATAACGGTGTGCTTTCCTATGATGTGAAAGGACTGTGTGAATTCAACTTTAAGTTGTTACATTTCACTATTTTAGATGCTGTGGACGTTGTTTACTTCATTAATGTGTATACAGTGTTAATGGACGTTAATGGGAGTAGGATTTGGTATTTGGGGTTGGATTTGGCAGAATCTTAACCGGTAGATTCTGTATTTGGCCAAACCCGAAAAATCTGGATTTGGTGCATCCTTAAAATATATACATAATGGTAACGACGATAATGTTCATTTGCAAAACATAAGCATGTTAGCATGTTTCATTGTCAGTATGCTAGCATGCTGAAGTTAGCAATTAGCTCAATGCACCACTGTGCACAGGCTGAGAGAGGGGAGGAAGTCAAGAAGCCATGGAGAGGGGGTAGAATAACTCAGACCTCTTTTTTTCTGTCTGTTTTCTTTCACACACTCTCCGTCTGCCAACTTTCCACATTTCATTCAATCTTGCTCTCTCCATCTCTTGCTCAATTGGGCTCACATTCCCCATGCAGAAAAGTGCAGTTTGCACATTGCGGTTAAACTCCCACCACCTTTTTCCCTTTTTTCTCCTTTTGCTCTCCATCCCACTTGTCTTAAGCTAAATATCCCTCGCTCTTTTTTTTTTTAAATGCTCTCTCTCCTCTTTGCCCTCGCTTTGTCCTCCTAGTGCTCCCTTTTTCCATTTCCCTAGTCTCCTCATGGCGCTCTCAGAGGTGCTCATACACAGAGCTTGGCAGGGCACAGTGGGACTGTCACACACAAGGGAAAGGTCTTCTCTGGCCAAGGCTCCTTGTCAGTACACATGAGTTCAATGGGTTCCTTTTCCCGTAGGGTTGACCTCTCTGCTCTACATTGGAAACATGTTCCCTGTACTGTACCACGCTCCGCAGATACACACACATACACACTTGCTAACTCTATTTGTCTGTCTCTTCCAGCTCTGCACGAGTTCCCTACAGACCTGTTCACACACAAGGAGAGAACAGAAGGAGCTGTGGCGCTGCATGTCCTTTGTGTAAGTTTACCTTTAAGTATGGAACTCTGCATTCATGTGCAGGTGCATGTGTGTTGACGTGTGAGACTGTAAATAATTGCCCAAGTGACCTTTTACATCACATCAACATCCACAAATGTCACGCAAATACTAATCTGGATCAACAACAATTCAGACACCTGATAATTGCCGGAACATCCGTCACCGCTGGATCTTCTGCCGCCGGATGTCCCTCGCCTTGTAAAACTTTGTTGGTTTTGAGGATCATCAGAAAACTTTGAGCTAGCAAGTTATTTGCTGACATTGGCAAGTTTTGAAGACAATTTGGGTCATGCAACAAGGCAGGCCTGCTTGGCTCTTTTGGGGAATAATTGTAAAGATCTTCGAAGAATATGTTTACGGCATTTACTCTCTAACTGGGATGTTTTGGGATCAATTGGTGGTCGGCGATACACTGGTAAGACCAATGTTCCACAGACTATTTTGCAGATCCATCGCCGCTGCAGTCAGAGTTTAGCACCCCCCAAGATGATTGTGATTGGTTTAAAGAAATGCAAACAACCCAGAGCATTACTTTTTTCCTATCATGGAGTGTATGTGTGGAGGGGCCAGACCTTACTCCAAAGAATCCTACTAACAATTCTTTTGTGTGCATCCAAAACCTGGTATACATAGTAGTATACCTACTGTACTTCCTCTGTGCCATAGACCTCCATCATTGTACAAAAACATTTATTTTACTCAAGCCCTCATACACAGTCCTCCTGCTGGAAATATTAAAGTTTACAGCTATTGATGATATATTATATATAACATATATATATATATATATTAAAAAGATCCGAGACCAGTGCATTAATATATATATATATATATATATATATATATATATATATATATATATATATTAATGCACTGGTCTCGGATCGGTACTCAGTATTTTTTTTCGGCAGTTGATTTGAATTGCGGAGATATGTGAATTCAGCAAACTTGTTATTTCTGTTTTTTCAGCCCTAACTGTAACATTTAAAGCTATTTAGTTACCCATGGTGGCCCGACCTATCTGACGTTTCTGCTGTGCTTATTTTCTGTCCTGTGTTGCTTTGCTGGTGTCTTTTCTGATCCAAATCTAACATTAGGATCTCCCCATCGGTCAGACTAGCTGCTAGTTTTGGTGGTGTCATTTTCTTTAGTCGGTGGCCCAACAGGTAAACTAGGACTCCAACCTAATGTTAGTGAAAGTGTTAACATATGAAAGCATCAATCATGCATTTTAGATAAATGAGAGGAGAGTTTATCCAGTTGTTCCGCCCCCTCGTTTGCTCAGCGCCGTTAAATTTTGTGTGCAGGAGTTTGATGATGGACAGTCTGCGGGATTTCAGTCATTTGTGGGCTGTAGGGGGAGAGGGGGGTGTTTTGCTCTGTGGGGGAGGATGGAGAGTTGGTGGTTGATTTTTTTTTTAATAAAAAAAAAGCCCATTTTTATTTGTTTTTTTTCAAGTGCTGTCAGTTAAACTCGTTATTAACGGCGTCAATTTGTCTCTTGCAAGACTAACGTTCTTTTTGGCCTAGCAATCTTTGTAGTTTTTTTTTTCCACATGCTGTTGCAACAACTAATAACGTTTAGACAAACTACAACACCACACTGGATCTAGCTAGACTGGAAACAAAACAACAGGCACGCCATACACACTTGTTTGGGCTTGTGAGCCGGCCAAAGAGAAGTAACGTTACGTTTTGAGTGAATGGCAAGAACGAGATGCTGAAATTGATGCTAATAAGATTCTGGATGGAAAGTTTACTTTTTAAAAGTTGCCAAATGGTTCCATTGACGAGAC
>NC_045734.1:5150430-5157368 GCF_008692095.1 Etheostoma spectabile | reverse complement strand
TGTGTGTTTTGTCGTTGTGAACTGAGCTATCATCGCAGCACGTCCAGTCTGAAATACCGCCCCCCTCCTCCCCCCGTCAAAGTATTTTTTTTCACCCTTTTATTGGTGGACAGTGTTACATTGAGTGAGAGATTGTTAGCTCCAAGTGTGAGTGACTGCTCTAAGTAATAACATTACTATGTTAAACTGAACACTGGTGTTTTCAATAAAAAAAAGTTTGCACAAAGCGAGCCAATCTACTTTTCCATGTTGATAAGAGCATTAAAATGAAAAAAAAAAAATGGGACAAAAATAAATCAAGGGACACTTAGAATAGATAAAAATATGTGATTAATTACAATTAATTGCGAGTTAACTATGACATTAATGCGATTAATCGCGATTAAATATTTCAATCGTTTTAATCTTCTCTTCTCTTCTCTTGTCCTCTGGCAGTATTGGTTCAGCACATGCATGACCAACTCCACTGGCCTCTCTTATATGACTGGCACATGGCAGGCAGAATGTTCCAGTACATGATGACCCATGTGGTGTTCTGCTCATAGTCTCTGGGGGGGGACTAACTGTACTGGAAGCTCATGCCAGCAGAGCAGCATCTCTGGGGAACTTTGATGTGTATAAACAGAGCACTGAGATACAGAATGGACCATTTTGCCAGTAAGTTTCTGGCATTATAGGCATGTCACTACTTACAGTATGCCCACCCTCTGAGTTAGCCTTTTCCTTCTGCAGAATGGCAAATGGAAGTAACCTTTTCTAGGATGCTTAGATATTAAAATAACCAAAAAAGCCCCTAAAATACAATATTACAAACTATTTCCCTGTGATGTCTAACCTTTAAAAACTCTATGGGCCTGATTTAAACAATCTATGCGCACGGTGTGAAATGCATGGCGCAGGTGTGGTAAGGGCATGCCCATATCCACTTTTACTACACTGAAAAAAAGGAGACTGGCCTACTCTTGGATTTATGTAAATGTCTTGGATGCATTTAACACAATTAACTCATGTTTTAAAGTTAAACGTAACTCTATAGTGTAGAAACTACATAATATGCAAAGAGGGTACGTGAATTTGTTCAGATCATGTTGGCATGAAGTGAGTCAATAAAGAAGCGATGTAATTCTCGTGATACCGCACGTGATCTCGTCTGGCGCGCTTTACATTGTTGCCAGAAGAAGCAGGCAACGGTCACATCAAAGGGCTCGTCGTACTGTACTCCACGCCACTATTCGGTCGGTAAGTATATGGATTTTCTAATTAAATACTGTTGATAAAGCTCAGCCAAATGTAGTTTAATGTCTTGAGAGTTACTACGTAACGTTAAATAGGCACCGTGAGTTTCTTTGCTCGCGCTATTTTATCACCATGTTTTATTTGAATTAGCTAGCTAGTTTTTTGCGCGGGAGCCGTTCATCTTACATTTAACTTTGCGGTGTTCATTAGTCTGTTTCTGTTAGTATTGGTTTGCCAACTGACTGTTCAGTTACATTGTGTGTAAATTGCACCGTGACCGTAGCGTTAGTAAGTTTGGCGTCGAAGCCTTAGCTAACGTTATCAGCGACATTAAGTTAGCGACGACGACGACGGCGGCCCCCCCCCCCCCCCCCACACACACACACCTTGCAATGGGACCATGAGCAGACGGAGAGGAAATTCAAAACAACACATTAACGGTCTGCTCTGTGGTAACGCAGTGGTAGTAGCCTAATAACCACGTAGGGTGCCTGCCACACTTGACGTAGCCTACACAACTCTTTTTGGGAACAAGCTTGGCTTTGCACGGTCAGCCCAGTGTTTGAACATGGAACAGGTAGTCTCTGTTCACATTAGAGAAGGCAATAATCACATTATTATTTTGATATTTACAATGTTGTATGCAGTTACCTAAATAAAGTTGCCAGTGAGTGTACACCTAAGTGATGTTTCTTGAAATATAGTTGTAATGACTAGATTATTTTTTCCTGTTTTGCTGCAGATTGACAGACAAACTCAACTCTGCATTTCACCTGGAGTCAGTTGATGGATCGTGGGCTCAAGTTTTTGTGGTGAGACCAGGACGTTGTATTTGCTCTTAATTTTGTATATAAATATACATTTTAAATATTAAAATGTGGCCTGCTTGAACCGTGTTTACCCTAATTTTGAATCCTTCGTTGTTTCCACTTTCACAATGAATAGGGCTAGAAGTTTAATGAGGTTGTAACGTGAATGTTCTTGGATTGCAAATTTCAAACAACCGCCCTTTTTGATGCAACGGAGGTAATAAAAAAATTCTGCCCTGACTAGTTGTGTAATGAGATGTGTGAAAGTAATGCTTGACTTTATTAGGATGTGTTTCAAATATTCCATAGCAGAACCCAGATGATTAACCATGCACAGTGCACGCCATGATATGGCGGGCAGGTATAGATTTGATGTTAGAAATGTCTTCTAAATTCTGTGAAAATATTTTCATGTTTCAGATAAACGCAGAGTTTAAGAGCATCCCAGCCATGCCTCTACAATCAAAGTGTTTGCAAAGCGGCCGGGGAGCAGGGAAAAAAGCTGAAAGTCATATCTGCCATGATGACAGTAAGAACCTTCAACTCTACATTGTTTAACTATAAAGTGGATCTGCATTGCATTAGGTCAGTATAAGATGTATATACAGGCATTGCAGAGCGCAACTCCCTTTACCTGTGAGTACTGATTACTGATACATTTTAATCATGCATTCACTGTCCCACTGTGAGAATTTTTTTTCTTCAAATATAAAAAAACATATATGTATATACATCTCATCCCTGGAGATGATATAAAGTCCAGTCCAAACAGGTAGTCCTGTTGTTTTATAGGTACTGGTGTCACATGCTGACTGAAGTCAGTCTATGATCACTTTCTTCTGTGCTACTGAAAATTTGAGTTCAATAATCTTTATTTTCTTTGTTTTATTTCTTAAGGGTGACATTGATGCCAGAAGGGAGTCCCACATTAAAGGACTGCATCTATCTGAATGAGAATCCAGACGTCTTGGAGCGGGAGTACACGGTGAGATTATAACAAATGGTCAAAACAGTCCACTTTTTCTCCAAAGTCCCCCATTATGAAAGTGAAAAACAACCTATTTTGACCCCTCTGACACATTGTCTCTTACATTAGGGATTAAGGCAGTGTGACAAACAATTCAAATTTATTGAAAGAAGGAAAATTCCACCATCTTTCTACACTACACTGACCCTCATCTGACAAGGGCAGAATTGGGACTTGGATAAATCCAGGTTAATGATAAAAATCCAAGAACATGAAAACAAGTTCCAGAAAAAATGTAGATGAAAATTCAATCTTTACATTAGTTTGTAAAGATTGAAGGCTCCTCTTCATTTGATCTGGAATCCTTTTTTCTCCATTAATTGACCATGAATGGCAGCATGCCAGGGCATTGTTTGGCTGTAGTACTCTCCTATGCTGCTTACATGGGTATAAATAAACTAGCAATTGCTGCATTCAGATGCAATCATTTTATTTTTATTTATTTTTAAAGCTTCAAGAAATGTTTTTATCTTTAACCAGGACATGACTGAGGCCACTGCGCTGAGTGCCATCTGAAAGCGACAGTGGGAATTTACGTCACCAAACAGACGCCAGGCAATGACTTTCTGATGTTGGCATCATCATCGGGGTGTGGTGGTTCTTCAAGATTTGGACAGCATGGCCCATCAAAGCCTTGCTGGTGGACTTTGTTACTCTTTGAACAGAGGTTCCGTCACAGCTCCGCTAACTTTGAAGGGATCAAAAGGTTTTAATGGAGTTGGAGTGACTTAACTCTCAGGAAAGCCCAAGCTAAAGACAGAACTGCTCCAGTAAGGAGAGCTCACTGTGTTTGTGCACGTGAGGCCAAGTGTTCATTCCTTTACGGCCATGTGGACGGGCCAGTATTTCCCCTTACAAGACTCTGATTGGCAGCATTCTTCAGTCTTAGTTTATCTGTCTTACAGGTGAAGGGATTGAGAACTGTACACAGTTGATAATGCCATCAGGGCCGTGTGGAAACCGGATCTTTAGTTAATTCAGTGCAGTAAAGAGTTTTAATACTTCTAAGAATACAACTCAGACTGGCTCTTATAGGGAACATTTTTCGTGTGCAGCCCCTATCTGTGGGACCAGTGATGGTTTTAGTTTACGTGAATTTAAAAACTTTAACCTTATATTATTGAAGTTCAACCACTGTTCCATTTCCTACAACAGTATTGCATTAGATATTGACACAGTCCTTAATTTATTTATTTCCAATAGATTTTTCATTCACAAAGAAAATTGGTGTCCTTAAAGGTTGGATTTTCCTATTTTTTTTAATAACGGCATTAAGATCAATTTCCTAAAGATGTTTTTTTAAGCATGGGGGTGTACACTTATGCAAGCCAATGTATGTACAGGGTGAATTCATGGCCGGACTGAAGGCAGCGTAACATTTTTGAAATATTTACCTGTGTTTGTAAGTGACACTTAAACCTTGAATGTTAGTTAATGACCAGATTCTTTGTGAGTGTTGGAAGTTTGGCTCTTGAATAAAGGTTTTGCAACTGCAAATGCAACTGGTAAAAATGGGTCATTTTAATGATAAAGAGCGTTAATAGAAAGGTATTTGACATTAAAATAAATGATTGCTGGAATGGTAACTCATGTTTTTGCATTTTAAATCGTTTTATAGTTACTTGAAGTGTTAAATTACAATTGTTACTTAATTTAATCTCGACAATGAGGACTGAACATTTTGTTGTATTGTTCTCCTCAAAGATGGTTGTCAGAAACCTTTTTCAAAAGAAAAATGTCCAGTTTCCATTGACTGAGTTGGTAAAACACTGAAAAACTGACGTTACTTGTTCACTGTTGATTGTTTTACAGTAAACAGTAATGTCAGTTCAATTCTTACCTAGGTCACTGCAGTGAAATTAGACATTTTCTTGTGAAGGTTACTAGTGGTTACAGGCAACCATCTTTAGAGAACAATACAATCTGTTTTAGTGCCAAAAAAATTGTGTATTGACACTAGAATAATACTACTATATATTATGAAAAAATGTGTAGTATTTAAGTGACCAAAGTATTGGAGTAAAAATTATTGAATAGTGTTGAAAAAACGTGATGAAATTGTGAAGGATTAAAATGTTCCAAGAGCACAAATTACTTTATGAAAACATGTTTCAATCACTCGGTATCAACACAAAATACACAGGTGTATTGAACATGAATACCTTGTGTTAATTTAACTCAATTGTTTAATTTGCTGCCAAAGCAAAACAACTGTGTGCAACCAATGTCCACTATTGAATTAAGTTAATCCAACATGTTATTTTTTTCAGTGTAGTTTAATGGCGGAAAAACGGTCCGTGCGCATGGTTGGTTCAAAAGGGTTTTGCTAGTGTCTTCATTACTTCATAGGTGTGTTTTGGGCGTACCATGCAATAAACCAATCAGAGTCATCTCCCATTCCCAAAGTCATGCGTGTTGGTACCTTGGCGCATTGTTATTATGATGGCCAATTTGTGGCAGATTTGTCAAATGTTTTATTTGTAATTTTTTGCACGTTTGTGTGCTGCTGCGCTTCCCTAATTGTGTGTAACAAGCATAGTGTGCGCGCTGTGTGAAATGCTGCGCTATTGACTTCAGACCAGTTTTTGTTGGTCGATGGAGCAATCACTTCCCGCTGCCTCAAGATAGCAGTATCACAAGAATTCACCTGAACACACCTCCCTGTAAGACCAGCACGCCCATTGGCGCACATGTGGGCGCATGGGAGAGAACAACGTTTTGTGAGTTTCAGGAAAGACAATCAGGACTTCTACCTGCATAGGTTGTTGTATAGTTACAATGCTGTTGTACCTTTCCACCCTTCCACTGTTTTTTTGGAAAAAGAGAAAATGGGCCAGAACTGAGGAAATAAGATTGCCCACTGTGACTGCATGTGTTTGAACTGACATGCACTACAATCACACAAATTCCTTCAAACAGGTTTGTAGGCAGTAAACCAGAGAACAAGCTAAATAAAGGCAGTGACAGTTTCTACTCATACTCAGCATAATATGCCATATGGAAACTTGATTTATTTTGCAAATGCCTTTAAAAAAAGGTATTAAGCTAGGGCTGCAACTAATGACTATGGAAACGGTTAATATGGTGAGTGTGAACGTTTATTCTTGGCTTTGGGAACCGTAAATACTCTAACATTTTATTTGAAAAGAAGTGCATACAACTGATATGACCTATCATGAACACGAAGGAGTCTTTGTGAATGTTCATGTCAACTTGACATTAATGTTACGACAACTTGAAATCAAGCATAACTATATAACCTGTCAATGTCTTTGTTATGATAACTTCACATTAATACAACATAACATAGATATAACATAAATATAAATATAAATATGTCATTTCAGGTCTAATAACTGGAAGAGGCCAGTTTTTAGGAAATACACCACTGACATGGTTTTCTTCCCGGCTTTGGCTCTTTGCAGCCTGGGGCTGTGTCGACTTATTTGACAGCTGCACAGCTAACCGAGCTAACTAGCTAACAGCAGCTAACTACATTTTGTGGTTACTTTAGCAACAAGTAATATTAGCCTACAGCTAATTCGGTTCCGAAATTTGGTTCAACTGTACCTTTTTCGGGACTTTCTAGGGCTGCACAATTAATCAAATTTTAATCACGATCACGATTTGGGCTTCTGACGATCAAATTTGCATGATCGAGCAATATTGTAAATGCTCCGGGTTTTTTTTTTGTTGCAAAGCCAATCTACTGCTCTGTAAACAACTGTCTGATCATGTGCCAGTCAGAGTTGTTCCCTGCACCTCACAGCTTAGTTTCTATATGTAGACAGTCACAGAGTAACGTGGGGAAAATTTAACAGATAGCAGTTGGATATATGTCGTCACAAGGTTTACCAGTTTACCAG